>NC_090745.1:96948434-96950934 GCF_036898095.1 Palaemon carinicauda
GTTGTTAATCGTTATATATGACATGTCTGTTTTGACGTTGTTACTTTTTTTTTAGAAAGATTATTGTTAATTTGTTCTCATCATTTATTTATTTCCTTATTTCCTTCCTCACTAGGCTATTTTTCCCTGTTGGAGCCCCTGGGCTTATAGCATCTTGCTTTATCAACTAGGGTTGTAGCTTGGATAGTAATAATAATAATAATAATAATAATCAGAAAGAGTTAAGATTCACTATTCAGAAAGAGATCGGCTTCACTAAGTGAAAACTAATGAAAATATGTTAAAGAAGCGAAAGACAAATACGGATATTTGGGGTTGTGGTGGCCGATGTAGTAATTTCCCCGACTGGTGAACGCTAGACTGGGGTTCGAGTCCCGCTCAAACTCGATAGTGTCTTCGGTCGCTGTGACCTCATCATCCTTGTGAGCTACTGATAGGGGGTTTGGGGGAGCCTAGAGGCCTATCTGCTGAGTCACCAGTAACCATTGCCTGGCCCTCCTAGTTCCTAGTATTGGCGCTGATCATATGTATATATGATCAGTCTTTAGGGCATTGTCCTGCTCGATAGGGCAATGTTACTGTCCCTTGCCCCTGCCATTCATGAAACCTTTAAGTGGAACAGTCCAGAGTAGCGAGAAAAAGGAAAATAAAAATAGGTGAAGGGGAGATACAAACGTATATGGATGGATAACAGAAGTAAGGAAATTTTGAAATGCAACTGAAGAAGGTTTTAGGGATAAGACGTATCAAGAGAGAGAGGGAAAAGGAAAGCGAAAGGGACGAGAGGCAAAGGATGAAAAACTCAAATAATACAAAATAAGATATAATAATAAACTGCAAGAAAAATAAAGCTGCAACAAGGACCTGGCTACGGTACAATATGATTAGAGTAAAAATAAAAACCATTGCTGTATCGGACTGGTAAAAAAGGAAACAAATGAAACGCATAAAATGGCAAGATAGCTAATATAGAAATGTCAAAAATACTAAATACTTCATACAAGACTTTAACACGAATAATATATATAAGGGAAAAAAAAAGGATGGAATATGGTAATGGAAAAAAACACATTTTTGTAATAACAAAAAATAAGTAAAGCCTCACTCGTACCCAGAAAAAAAGAGAGCAACTGAAAATGGAAGAAAGAGAACCGTTATACAAAAACATACGAGGTCAAAGGACAAAATTACATTTCAGCTTTAATATTGTAAGACGTGAAAATAAATCCTAGTGTAGAGGGGAGTAATGCAGTAAATAGGATGAAATAATATTAGTATAAACTATTGGGAGATGCATAATTACGCAAATTACTTCTACGGAATAATAATAAAATAATAATAATAATAAATAAAAACAATAATAATAATAATAATAATAAAAATAATAATAATAATAATAATAATAAAACTCAATAATGATAATGATAATAATAATATTAACAGTAATAAAAATAATAATAATAGTAATAATAATAATAATAATAATAATAATAATAATAATAATAATAATAATAATAAAAATCAATAATGATAATGATAATAATATTAATAGTAATAAAAGAAATAATAATAATAATAATAATAATAATAATAATAATAATAATAATAATAATAATAATAATAATAATAATAATAATAATAATAATAATAATAGATACAAGTTAGTTTTCAACAAGAAGTATAGTTTTCCATGGTATTGTTAACTATTATTTATCATTATCATTTGTATTGCTATAGTTATTTTTATCCCAGCCATAACCCTAATTAGAAGAGTAAGAAAATAAAGTTTAAGGGCACCAATGGGTAGAGAATCTAGTTAAGGAAAAAATATTCAACTAGAAAAATAAACCAAGGTAGAAGAACTGAATATAATTATATATAGAGACTCTTGAATCTTGTTAAACAAATATTGATCTTATCATCATCATTATCATTATTATTACCGTTATCGTTATTGTTATTATTATTTTGAATAATAATAATAATAATAATAATAATAATAATAATTATTATTATTATTATTATTATTATTATTATTATTATTATTATTTATATAGAACAAATATTCTTTCTAATGTAATATGTCCCAGGGCTTGAAGATTTGAAGAAAATTAAAGAAGAAAAGGGAAAAATAATCTTTACTTAACACATAAATTAGCATATCAAGAATCTATAATAAACAAGTAAGTAATAAAGAAGGACAAACGAGCGAGTTTGCTGCACAAAGCCTTGGAACTTGAACCTAAGACTGGAGGGCAGTAATGGCGTTGGCACACCTCAAGAATACAGAATATCGGTTGTATGAATTGAGCGAAATCTATACGAATTTAAAATTATGTTGAGGCCGCTCATGAATGGCAGAGGCAAGGGCAGTGACATTGCCCTAGCAAATAGGATAATGCCCTAAGGATTGACCATATATACATATGATCAGCGCCAAAACCTCCTCTCCACCCAAGCTAGGACCAAGGAGGGCCAGGCAATGGCTATTGATGACTCG
>NC_090745.1:96955934-96960934 GCF_036898095.1 Palaemon carinicauda
TATATATATATATATATATATATATATATTTATATATTACTAGCCAAGCTACAACACTGGAAAACTATGATGCTATAAGACCAAGGGCTCCAACACTGAAAATAGCCCAGTGAGGAAAGGAAATAAGGAAACTGAATAGTGTGCTTGTTTGTGTGTATGCATATGGAGGCGTATCCCATAAGGTATTTTTTCTTAGTTTTCTATAAAGTCAGGTGATTTTGTACCTCAGTTCTCTCTTATTTTTCAAAGTTGGCAAGAAGAGGTTATTTTAGTTGTTTTTGCCTTTGTTGGAGGATTAGTAATGTTGATTCATTAGGTAAATGTGTTTATGGTAACCCCAACCCTGCTGGTTATCGCTTAATTTCCATAACTCTTATATTATCTAAAGTTCTTGAAAGTCTAACGGCAAAACGTCTAAATAGCTATGTTAAAATAAGATGTTCCTTAGTTTGAAATTTGTCTTACGTAATGGCCTTGGACCATGTGATGCTTTTCTTACAATCTCTAATGTTGTAGGGAAATCCTTTGACTGTAGTCAGGAAGTTCGTAGGATTGGCAATGATTTTAATGTTGCCTTTGACAGTGTCACTCATGAGGCCCTCGTCTTATTACTAAATTTTTAAGTAATAGCTTACAAAGCGTAATTGTTGCTAGGCACTACAGTGAGTAAAGGAATGTAATGCCTGGTGTTCATCAGGGTAGTGTTCTTGGCCCATTGCTTTTTATACTGAATACACGATAAGTTGTTTGGCCTAGAAAAACTAGTTTCATAGGCACCGGTTACTTCTGAATGTAGATATGTGATTGCTGAATTCCTTAATAGAGATGTAGCTAAAATTAGTGCACGGTGTAAATCATGGGGCATGAAGTTGAACTCTTAACAAAAGTCAAAGTATGTTTTTAAATAGGTCGAGGTCGTTGGTTGATCAACATCCAGATCTTTGTATTGATTATGTATCTCTAAATAGGTGCGAGTCTCGATTGCAAATTTACTTTTGAGAAATACATTCCGTCTTTTTATACTTCAATTTCTCAAAAAAAAATGGCTTATTGAGAACGGCTTTTAAAATTTTTGGTGATCAATCTATCATGAATCTTTTTTTTTTTAATTCTACTTTGTTTAGAGTATTTTTTTCCTATCTGGTCTGCAGCTGCTGACTCATTTTAATCTTTTGGACAAAAATTTGCTGTCTATTAAATTTCTTATTCCTAACTTTGATATATATATCCACACGCATACACACATATATAAATATATATATAAATATATATACAGATTATATATATATATATATATATATATATATATACATATATACACATATATATTATATATATATTATATATATATAATGTGTGTGTATGTGTGGGTAATATATGTGAATGGAAGAGAGAGAGAGAGAGAGAGAGAGAGAGAGAGAGAGAGAGAGAGAGAGAGAGAGAGAGAGAGAGAGAGAGAGAGATCAAGGAATGCAAACACAGCTTTAAACTCCGACAAAGTTAGTTTCACTTTGGTCTTGACTCTCTTTAGCAATACGATGTTTTCGTTTTATATATTTTTCTTTAAACTCACCTGATGTGAAATCAGATTAGCTCTTCTGATCAAAGTTAGACGGCAGTCTACCTGACGTGAATATTTCCATTCCAACATTTCCCAAACCACTATCTAAAGTATTTGTTAAAAATTCTTTTCCTTTGTTCGAATGATGGTCAATAATGCCTTCTAATGAGATACAATTAGGAAATAATTTAATGAATATCTTCTTCCCTAAACACCTGCTCCATAATTAATTAGTAAAGAAAAAAAAGAAAAGAGGCATAGAATGATAACTGGTTTGTAACTTCTCGAATTAATGGGTAAGAATCCATATAATGTGTAAATATTAAGTTTGTTTAAAAGAAGGACCAAAAGCCGATCAAGGTTCATTTTCTCATATAAAAGATTATAAGAAAATGTTAATCTACAGTTACAAGACCGAAACCTTGATCAGATTCTCATTTCCCGAGCGCAAAGACATACTTGTGCTTTGTATCTTGAGAGAGAGAGAGAGAGAGAGAGAGAGAGAGAGAGAGAGAGAGAGAGAGAGAGAGAGAGAGAGAGAGAGAGAGAGAGAGAGTAGTACTCTCGCCCTATTGTAGCTTTGAAATCAGCAGCAGAAAGACCACTGCCCTAAGAATTCTCTTTGAAAGAGTCAGAGAGCCTGGCAATGTGAACAAACTTAAAAGTTGACCGGAAAAAAAAAGTGTACAGCAATCTGTACCAATAGCAAGATTCTGCTTGTGTACACGGCAGATGGAAAAAGTGTACTTCGAAAGGAGGCCAATTGTGAATCGCAAAGGAAACCTTTTAAAGAAATATAAAACGATGCGAATATAAAGCTGTCAACTTTATTCTAAAAGCAAGACAGGAGTTGTAAACAATCGTATCTTTATCAGATTGATTGATTGATTTGAGGTTTCTGTATCTTTATCAGAACTAATGTAATAAATAAACTTGGCTAAGAGGTCTGAAGTAATGAATATCTTTGGCCAACAGAACTGACCTTATAAAAAAGTTAATCTAACAGGGTTAACGTTATAATCGGGTTTTTAATTGCAGGAATAATATGATAAGTTTACCTAAGAGTACTGATGTACGATAGTGTAGCCAAAAGGTATAATGTAAACACAAATCAAGAAGAATGCTCTCCTCCACGCAGTGAGCATAGTAACCACGATCAGACCCCAATAGTCGTTGAATAAAATACTAGATAATTTCAATTCTGCTATTATTGTATTGTTAATTTCTATGCCAATTTTAGCCTTACTGACAAAGCCATTGAATGTACGCATGCAATTGTCACCCTTTAGTGACCCTTTCGATGCCTATTAATTCCTGTGTTGTAAAATAAATGTAGTTATTTGGGGGCTCGCCATTGATTCATACCTTCTGTAGGCACGTTTATCATTACGCTACCAATAAATACGCAATAAACAGGCATTTGACAAACAGGACTGGTGTTATGAACAAAGTTTCACTGACAGAACTGATTTCAAAAACATGTTTGGCTAACAGGAGTGACGTGATAAACAAAGGTTTGGCTACTAGGACCAACATTGTAAACAAGAGTATGGCTAAGAGGACTTTATATATACATATATATATATATATATATATATATATATATATATATATATATATATATATATATATATATATACATATATATATATATATATATACATATATATATGTATATATATATATATATATATATATATATATATATATATATATATATAAAACAGGATATACGTCATAAATAAGAGTTTTCAGTGAGAGGCTTAACTTTATCAACAAGAATTGGGCTAAAAAAAAAAACTCACGCTATAAACTAAAATCTCTGACGAGCTGGATATTTTACCAGACTACATCTAGGGCACTGCAAAAAGCAATAGGATTCCCAATTTCCTTAGATTTATTATTGAATTTGGATAAGGTAAGACATGAAATCCAGAACTGATAGTGCCCTACATAATCCATAAAGGTGACAAGTAAGCACACGGATAATAAGTGCCTCACCTTGTTCTGACGTGTAAGCGTTTATTGTACTTTCTGACATGTAAGAGATATGTTTTTAGTTATAGTGATTGAGACATGCATCCGAAAGAGAAGAAAAATCTGTAATAAAACGTAGATTATTATTAAAAGGAGAATATCTAACTGTCCAAATAATCCAAGCTCGGCTCTTACAGAGCTGGCCAATAAATCACATAGAAACCGGAGGTAGTATGTTGGCCAGGGCACCAGCCGCCCCTTGAAATACTAACGCTAGAGAGCCATTGGGTCCTTTGACTGACCAGATTGCAATACATTGGATCCTTCTCTCTGGTTACGGTTCGTTTCCCTTTGCCTACACATCCACCGAATAGTCTGATCTATTCTTTACATATTCTCCTCTGTCCTCATACACCTGCCAATACTAAGATTACCAAACAATTCTTCCCTCAAGGGATTAACTACTGCACTGTAATTCTTCAGTATTTACTTTCCTCTTGGTAGGGGTAGAAGAGATTCTTTAGCTATTGTAAACAGCTCTTCTAGGACAAGGACACTCCAAAATCAAATCATTGTTCTCTAGTCTTGGGTAGTGCCATAGCCTCTGTACCATGGTCTTCCACTGTCTTGTGTTAAAGTTCTCTTGCTTGAGGGTACACTCAGGGACACTATTCTATCTTATTTCTCTTCCTTTTATTTTGTTTAAAGTTTTTTTATAGTTCATGTATGAATTATTTATTTTAAGAGTTGTTACTGTTCTTGAAACATTTTATTTTCATTTTCAATTACTTCTCTTGTATCCTAGTTTCCTTTCTCACTGGGCTATTTTCCCTGCTGAGAGCCACTGGGCTAGTAGCATCCTGCTTTTCCAACTAGGGTTGTAGCTTAGAAAGTAATAATAATAATAATAATAATAATAATAATAATAATAATAATAATAATAATAATAATAATAATAATAATAATCATAATCGCACAAATTTCGGTATTAAATTATATAAAAGACATTTTTCTAAAAACACTACATCTAGTTTAGTTTTTTCGTATTTTCTTTGAGTCGTCTCCCACTTCCTTATCTCGATCCAGGCTTCTCTACTATATCTGCCTGTTATCACGTCTACTAGTGGGGTCCCTCTTGGAAATCTCACTCGAATAAGAAATTGTAGGACGTTCAGTAACACAATCCATGACATTTTTTTTTTCTACTTTTATTTCAATGAAGCTTTCGGGTACATTCCTTAACCCATCATCAGCTGTAAAAATATTTTTTTTTTCACTTTAACAAATACTTTTAATATTCATATTCATAGCGAACAGAGAAAAGTAGAATTTTACAACATCGTAAGTTAAAAACAAAAAATTTAAATTACAGTATTTACCTAAAAAGTTTTCTAATATAAATAGCACATCGTGGAGTAAATTCCATAATTGGAATTAGACTAAAAAACATGAATAAAATTAT
>NC_090745.1:96965934-96970934 GCF_036898095.1 Palaemon carinicauda
TTATTCATAATCTGGATATTAATCCCTCCCACCTCCGTTTAGATAGTTCTCTACACAAGTTGCATAAGATTTTTCATAACTAACCATCGTTTGCATTCAGAATTTTCCAGACAGTACCATCCTGCACGTAATACTAAGTATGCAATTCATTTTAATAGCTATAACTTCTCCATCATAAGACTCAATAATAATCAGTATTCTAGAGGTTTTATTCCAGGTATGATCAGAGTGTGGAATGGTCTTCCTAAGCAGGAACTACACAAGTTCAAACTTGCAGAAAATGTTTTTATGTTGAACAAACTGACAAATCTCTCTTCATAGTTTATATAGGACAAATCTATTTTAACGTTATTGCTGATCTTAGAATATTTTGTATTAATTATTCAATAATTCTCATGTAGTTAATTTCCTTATTTCCATTCCTCACTGGGCTATTTCTCGTTGTTGGACCCCTTGGGCTTATAGTATCCAGCTTTTTTCAGTGAAGATTACAACTACCTCAGTGACGTTTATTTTGTTACTTTGTTTTTAAATCGCACTAATTTTCTTTTCTTATCAGTACTGTACACTACCACTATACCAGTATTGGTAGGTAGGAACGCAAAATACATATACAAATTCTAAGACCCCTTTCACTACCCATCGTGGGCACATGTACATACTAAAGGATGGTGTTGTGATATGCTCCTCTCTAGGCATCTTCTTCACCAACTTTTCCAAAGAAGTCATCAAAGAGCGAGTTTCATTCCATGTGTATATTGTCCCAAAATATACATTCGCTACATCGACAACATCTTTGTAAAAACCCCCTCTTCTGACAACATAGATGAACTCTGCAGGACTTTTGAGGAGCGCAGCTCTCTTAGATTTATGCTGGAGCATCAAGACAATGGCCACCTTCCCTTCTTGAACCTCCTGGACTTGATTGCTGAGCATGGTTTCAACACCATTGTTTACATGAAACACACGATCTTAGGGCTTTGCTTGAATGGTAGAAGCAAATGTACCATTAGGTACAATACCTTACCATCCGAGATTACGTTCGTCTGGCCCTCTCCTATTGTTCTTCCTAGAAGGAGACCCACAAGGAACTGGATAGGATTACCCAGGTCCTTGTGAACAACTGATACTCCAACAAGCAGAGAGCGAGTCAAGCAGCGAAAAAAGTACCTTTAAAGTCAACCTGTACTACAAGGACTTTATGCACTAGCAGTATCAGCAAGACGAGAGGACTATAAAAGAGATTATCAGGAACGTCACAGCCACATAAGAGGAAAATAAGATCAACCTAATAATTAACGTCACATAACAAGGACGGACCAGTTCCATCGTTATGAAGAACAACGTGCAGGACTTTGTGCAGCACTTTCTGAAGAAGTCTTAGATCATCAATGCCCAGTCTGTGGATGACCAGTCCATTATGTTGGAATGACGATGATGAGACTTTCCAAATGATTGTCCTGCCACATTCAGCAGGGTGCCATTAAGAAGCATCCACTCCTGGTGCACAACTAAAGCATCAAACGAGAGGACCTCAATGGGAGTACCATGATCATCGACAACTGTCCAGACAGCAAAAGACTAAGGATCCTGAAGGCCCTGCTAATCCAGCAGAAAAAGCCAAACCTCAACACCACCCAAGAAATGTTCCTCCTCCACTCCTGCTATAGGAACACCAACCAACCTCTCACCAACATCAACCAGCATGAGACTGATCAACAACCCTGCAGGCTGCTTGTGACTGAGACTCTACTGGCAAGCGCCTTAGCCTATCAGGAAGCAGCTTGGAACTCACTAAACCTAGGGAGCTTACCCTACGCCAACCCAGCTCAGGGAGTGTTTCGACCAATCAGCGCACAGTACTGGGAGCCCAGCCCAGCATTACTCAGATATTGTCCAACTCAGACACCCATGAGTGTTGCAGCAATCTGACTATGACGGGACCCCTCCTGCACCTGCAAGCACCTCAGCCAATGGGAGAGGTGCTCTGTCCCAGACTCAGTGCTACCTCCACTCACGGGGACCAATCAACGACCCTAATTGACTACCAACCCAACCCATACAAATAGAGCCAGCCCTGCATACATCGATCCAATTCTTGCTTGAAGATGAGAGGAGACATCTGGTATCCTCTCGCAATGCACAACGGCCGATCTCTTTTGTACCCTGTATTTGACAAGTTTACTTCTAGTAAATTTTTAGTACAATCTTAGAATTTGTCTTTATATTTTGTTCCCCAACCTATCGATGGCAACAAAGCACAGCTACTGGTGGCATGCAATACTGTTGAGAAAAGGCAGTGGAAGTCCATGATACAGAGGCTATGGCTCTACCCAGCACTAGAGAACACTGGTTGATTTTGGAGTATTTCTCCTAGAAGAGCTGTTTACCATAACTAAGGGGTCTCTTCTAACCTTAATAAGATTAGGCTAGACTATTCGGTAAATATGTAGGCCAAGGAAAAATGAACCGTAACTAGAAATGGATCCAATGTAGTACTACCTGGTCAATCAAAGGACCCAATAACTATTCAATGGTAGTTGGCCAACCTACTACCTATGAAAACTAAAATATGTTTTGAACATCGAATGATAAATTAAATTTCCGTCAGAGTGAGAGAGAAATATATAACGATGCTGCCTTGTCTTCACAGAATGAGGCCAGCCTGATAAGTAGAGTCGGGGATTTACAATAACATCCTCTAAAGTAGACGTCCTACTGGAGAGTAAAAAGAATTGAAATATATACGATGGTCATTAACTAATTTTCTCTCCATCCCAATGTCTACCTCGGAGCTCACTACAGTAGCAAGAATACAGTATACTCTTGAACTACCTAAGCGGTCTTTTAAGCAACATTTATTTTCCAAAAGAATTTTACTTATACAGGTCCAAAAAACTCAGTGGCAGGCAGAGGAAGAATAATGAATAAAATTATAAAAAGAACAATTAATTGGTAGAGTTTTAGAAGCTTACATTATCACATTATAATAAATACAAAGTTATTACCAAATTACAAATTATGTGACAGTAATCGCTAATCATTATCACTAACATCATACACGTCCACAGGTGGTTGTGATGTTGGCAACAGTCACGATCTTCTTCTTCATAAGCCTCTTCCCTTTTCGAGTGTTCACCCTTTGGATAGTGTGGAATCCAAAGGAGGTTATTGAAGCCGCTGGAGTCTTCAAATATTACTGGTAAGTACCACGCAATTTACCCTGAAATTCTTTTCCAAATAAACATCATCTGGTTTGTTCTAGGAGTGAGTCCTTAATTTGAAATTAAAATACTTGATATATCTATCATTCTAGATATCTTATGAGCTATTATAAAATTATAAAAGCCATGTTTTTAAAGATCTAATTTTCAAAATTTGTAATCATTTACTTCCCGAATAAAGCAAACACGATTAAAAGAATATTTGATAAGAATTTAATATTTTAACATGACCATTTCCAGCATGCTGTACAGCGCCAGGGCAATGCTCTTCGCTAATTCAGCAGTTAATCCTATCCTCTACAACCTGACGTCAACCAAATTCCGAGAAGCTTTCGTCAAACTGTTGTGCAACGATCGACGAAGGCAACTTAGTAGACAGTCTACTTTTAACACGACGGGTAAGATGACGATTCGGTTAAAAGTTATAATTTAGCTTCTTCTCTGAGCATTGCTTTTCAGAGCATCACTACTGTAAGATGTTTTTAAATTCAACTTATAAGTATAATGAGGATCTACATCTCATACGATGCATTATCGATATTGCAATATTAGCATCGCAGCATCCCTTCGGCGCAAGTTGCACCCACTTTTCAGCTTTCTGAAACAACTGTAAAGATTTTCTTCAGTAGGTTCTCATCTCTGAATATCCTACTTGGACACAGCATAAGGCCATATTGACCAATTCATGCGTCCAATCTAATTAAATCATACTATTCACTTTCAAAATGCAACATTTTCTATCTTCTATTGTATAAATAATATTTTTGTCTCTTTATCCACTATTAGTTTAAATTTGCTTTCCCGATAATTTTAACCTACTTGATATTGTGATATTTACATATGCAGCGATATAAAAATTTAAGTTATCACAATGTGCTTTCCAGGAAAAGAAGTGTAATATTTATTTCTTTCTTTCATAGAACTATTATTTGATAGTAATGAACCTTAGCAATGGGTACTTTACAATTTGTTGTTTTTAATGATGATCTACTGCATTAATAATTTAGAAGTTGCAATACATATATCAGGCAAATTAAAATATAGGTTAAGAAAGTTAACATTTTTAATGAGTTGAAATTTTAATTATATTTTAAAACATCCTTTTATGTATGATGCAGCTGAAGGTTTCACATGAAACAAGATTAGCAGCAGAGCCTAAAAATTCCTTTTTTTTTCAGGTACTTCTATGTCTAATGGACGGAGTGGGTCTTCTCGCCCAGCAGATATTAATTCAGTCAAAAGGGTAGACCTCTCCTTTTGTGGGAGGAAATCTCCTTTAGTAGACCATCCTTTGCCTAGACCGAACATGGCCCGCTATGGGCGTCAGAGTAGCTTTGCAGGAGCGTATAATTATTCCAGCATCTCTGGGAACTCTCCTTACCATTCCAGCAGACACAGTAGCCGGACCAGGGAAGGTAGTGTGGACAGACATTTGGAGAACAGGAGGTGCAGAAGCGAGGAGAAGGGATATTCTACGGAAGGTAAGAGACTTCTGGAGAATGAAAGGCAAGTATTCACCCGCATCCAGGAGGAAAAACCAATAACAAAAGGCTGCTTGAAGTACAACTCTCAACTTGAGGAACAGGAAAAGATAGTTGCAGAGATGGAAAAGTTGCTGTCAGATATTCCTTTAGAAGAAATAGATGACCACGACACCCCTCCAGAAAGTCCTTCTAGGTCATTAAAAATTTCTTCCAAGGATATTACGTTGGAAGAGATCAAATCGTCAGGAGAAGCCGAAAGTGACGATCACCACGAGGCGATAGAAGAGGAAGA
>NC_090745.1:96975934-96991120 GCF_036898095.1 Palaemon carinicauda
CAGGAATATGTTACCAGCAATAGCTGGTACGGAAATGAAAGAGAGATTAAAGTTAAAGATGAAAAGATGAAATCTCAGTTAAAAACCGAAATGTAGAAACACACAGTAAAAGTATTTGGAGTTATACATATAAATGCGAGATTGAACAACTTCTGTTCGTCATTGAAGAACGCGAAAATAATAAGGCAAATGTAAATATAACAGATACTAAAGAACGAGTATGCAGACAAGCAAAATTTAAGATTAGATAGAAATTAATAATTGGACGATCATAGTTCAAATGACAAAGAAAAATAACGGGAAGTAAGGGTGCTTTTTGGCAAAATATAACTCCACCACATAGTACTACGTTTAAAGATACAGAAATTCAAGATTTCTGGGGAAGCTGGATTAAGGATGATAATATCGGAATGATAGACTTATGGGTGAAAGAACATTAATTAAAGCAGATAATGCAAGCATGAGTCTCATCTACTGAATACGTAACCCAGGACAATTGTTTTGTTTTTAATCAAAGACAATAAAAAAGTTTTATAATGTAGCGCTGAATAAATCTTGAAATAACATACTCAACATACAGAAGGCTTCATCAAAGAAGTTTAACTATAGTCCATTTCTTTTAGTGAAGCATATTTGCACCGACTTGCAGCGGTGCCCTTTTAGCTCGGAAAAGTTTCCTGATCGCTGATTGGTCGGACAAGATAATTCTAGCCAATCAGCGACCAGGAAACTTTTCCGAGCTTAAAGGGCACCGCTGCGAGTCTGAGCAAATCTGCCTCGCTAAAAGAAATGGACTATAGTACATCATTACAAGAGAAATAAATATGTTTAAAAACGTAAGACAGGCTGCGGTTATGATGGCGTAGAGTATTGTTATAGAGAGAAAATTACTATGCCGAAGTTAGAAAACAAAAAGGAATACAATGCTTATTACATAAAAAAACTATTTTCAAGTTAGATTTTAATTTGACTGTTCTGTTTTTACTTCTCTTTAACTTTTGTCATCCCAAAACAACTACTGTATAGGCATAACTCGCTGGGGTATCCACTTCTATTTATACTTTTTTTTGTTAAAATCATTTGATCACTTCTTTCTTATTACACCAGTTAAAACAAGGAAGAAAGATTGTCATGACAAAAGAAATGTTTACTTTAATAACTGTAATCTTATCCTTATTAGCAGGGGAAATGTATGAAATGTCAAGAAAATGTTGGGAGAAGTTAAGGTTAAATACAAATTCAACTAACAATCCTGCTTATAAATCTTAGAAAAAAAAATGTTTTAAAGATTTAGGAATGAATCTGAGAATTAAACATTACATTATAGGTTAGCACAAGTTACGACAATTCAAAGATATTACAATTATGTGACTAAGAATTACTATATAACTGTTATATCAACGAGCGTAAAACATTTAAATAATTACACGATAAGATACAAAAAGGCTAAATTCAAGAGCATATTGCTAAAAGCTACTTTGGGACTATGAAGTGTAGGATTATGATTACGGATAAATAAATCTAATATGAAAAAATCCTGAGTGGAAAATGTTATAGTGAGAAAATACATTTGAAAGGGACAGAAGGATTATGTTTGAGAGCATTATAATAACAAAAGGATAATAGGCAGGTATTAAGAATATGATTTTGGGCCCCTTTAGAAGCCTAATTGTTGAAACCGAATATTTTAAAGGACAAAAACTCTTTGGGACTACTGAGTAGTTTTATAACTCAACACAAGAGAGAGGATTAAAAACTAAGATATGAAAATATAAACCTTAAAATACGATAGTTAGATATGTAGATAAAAAAACATATAATAAAAATATAATAATCATAATACTGATTCATTAGATCACAGCAGCCCACTCGGAAA
Organism: Palaemon carinicauda; assembly: GCF_036898095.1. Taxonomy (NCBI): domain Eukaryota; kingdom Metazoa; phylum Arthropoda; class Malacostraca; order Decapoda; family Palaemonidae; genus Palaemon; species Palaemon carinicauda. Next base: position 96,977,811 of record NC_090745.1, read on the forward strand.
AAGGGGGGGGGGTGTTTAAAGATCTTGATACAATGCAGGGCCAAATTCCAGCCATTTTTTTCACAAGGTTTCATTAAATACCATCAAGAGCATCTGCAAAACCTAAAAGCTTAAGACCAGGGGAGAAACTTACTGTGGTACTTAATTCTTATCAAAATCGGAAAATTCAGAAACTGATCCATTCTAAAATATCTGCGTTCCAGACAATTAAGTTTGTATCCCACATTCATGAACTATAAGTTTGTTTTAAAATAATGATGATGATGATGATGATAATAATAAAAATAATAATAATAATCATCTGCCTATTCCAATTTCTAAGTAACCTTCCATAGAGACAAATAAATAATAAGAGGGGCGGTAGTAACATCGGCTGTAACAATGTGGCAAAGATAACAACAAAAATAACCTCTAGTATTTCTGATTTAACAAATATGGAGATTCTTTATCAACATGCTATTACTGCATTGCCACATAAAACTACATAACCTTTATAAATATTCTTAGTGCTTTATGATAAAAACATTGCTGCTCCTCTGGTAATGTTGGTAGCTGCAGTATAAATATATCTTTAACAAATTATACTTAATTAACAATTATCATTAGAAATGCCAAGGAATCAACAATTAATAGGGATAAAAATGGAATTCAAATTAATGGGATATCATGACCAAAAAGATTATGAGACCGCAACCCTTAAGGAGACCAATTTGCTACATTCCCGACTTTTCAAAAATATAATTAACCCCGGCAAGTTCAACAAACAATAATTTAATAGAAAAGGACGTTGCCTATATTCATGCTAACAAAAATAAAATATAAAACTATATACCTTTTAAAAATCAATGTAAGTGGAAGTGGCGTTACGTTGAGCTTTTGATGAAAAAGTATATTTTTTTCTTCCATTGACTAATAACACTAGACATTTCCCCAAACGCTAAAGGAGTTCTTTTAAACCTTTTATTCGTAATATCCTTGACAAATAAGAGGATCATACTTTTTACTCCTTGTTATTTTATGTTTGAAACTGTAGAATAAAATTTTCTATTCAACTAATAAAAAGAAAATTTAATACATTAGGATATTAGTATCAAAAGTATATTTATTTCTTCCACTGACTAATAAAACTATACATTTCTCCAAACGCTAAAGGAGTTCTTTTAAACCTTTACTCGTAATATGCTTGTCAAATATGAGGATCATAGTTTTTACTCCTTGTTATTCTATGTTTCAAACTGTAGAATAAAATTTTCTATTTAACTAATAAAAAGAAAATTTAATACATTAGGATATTAGTATCAAAACACATACTGGTGTAAATTTTTAAGCGTGAATGAGCAGCACACTCCAAAAAAAATCTTTTAGCTGAATACTAATCCAAAGACTTAAAATATTAACTGAAATGTCGTACAAAATAACAGTATTAAAAGTAGATCTTAAATTTAAATATAGTGTACAAGACCACGAACTAACAACGATATTCTAGAGCAACATATATTTAAAAACTAAGAAAAAAGTGATACCCAACTTGACACGAGTAAATCAATAAACGAGGTTGCTAATCATTCATACAAGATGACGAGTCGAGATGATTTGATATATTAAAAAGAAATCAGAAGTTTCTTCTCAAAACCTAACAAAATTATAAAAATAGAATATCGGGGTATAAGTAAAAGCACCAATTTTCTTATAAATATTGACTCTTCTCTTTCCAGTAATTGATATGGAACTTGACAGCCTCACATGTCTTAGTCGATAAGAAGCTACTGTATATCTAACAATTACGATACGTTCATTTACAGTGTTCTTTACTTCACATACAAGCGAAAAGTAAATATCACATTAGCTCCCCTATTCATAGTAACTGTATACACATACGCAGTCCTAAACATTGGTCTAGGACTTTTTAATTTAAAACCAAAAAATCCATTGTAGTGTAGCGTCATCTTATTGAATGTCTGACATACAATGCTATCTATCAGGAAAACATATTTCGAAAAAATGCAAGGTAAATTTCATCTAGTGACGTTTGCCTTTCCAATTGACCTGTGCTGGAGTACAAACGCATGGTCATGGAAACTATCGTTATTTTCATAATTGAATTGTAAACCTGTTTATTATTATTTTTTGTAATATTTTGTATGATTAGGATAAGTGTACTTGAAATGAGTCAATATTTGAATGAACAAAAAACTTACGTATACACCACATGCATTTGTTTATATATGCATATCTATGCATATACTGTACGTTATTTTGTTGGTACATATTAACCTCACTTTCTTTACATTATGACACGTGTCTATTGGAGTTTTACAAAGCTCTAAACTTCGCAACAAATTTCGTCGTTTTTTAACTTCTTCGGTTATATCTGTTTCTAATTAAAAGGGCTTTCCTGGCAGTGATAAAATACTTTCCATTTCTTTTCAAACTTGGCGATCAAGATTTTTGTTCACGCTATTTCTTGTGCTATTTTCTATCTATTATCTGTACACAGGTTTCTCTATGCTGTTCTTTTTTATCTACATTCATTCTATTTATTAAAAGCTTACCAAACAAGGTCAGAAACTTTTTGTTCATACGATAAATAAACACATTTGTAAATAATAATTAATAGTAAGAATAAGAATAATAATAATAAAAATAATGATAGTGATAATGATAATGATAACATTGATAATAATAATAGTTCGATTGAAGGTAATAGCTGCCTCAGCTGCATTGAACTTACAGTATTTATTAAAAAAAAAAAAAAAAAAAAAAAAAAAAGGTCTTCCTTTGACTTTTGACATTTTTCTTTTCTGGGCTACTGTATTCTGCCAGGCAGGGCAAAAATTGAACTAATATTTCTTTATGTGCAAAAATGTGCATCGTTTATCCTATTTCTTCTTTTTCAGGACGTTCCATGACGTTTCAAGAAAAGCAGGGTTTGATTATCCTCAGGTGGAGATGGGAAGACTGATTGATGGTGGTCAGTCATGCTGAATAAATTCGGCTCTTGCAGCCATCAGAAAAGGGCATGATTATTCTAAATGGCTGTTGGGCTCAAATACAGAGCTCTGATAGCCTGAAGTCAAAGACATGTAACCAGTCCTGTCGCTAAGGAGACTGGCCAGCTATGCTGGAGCCTGTTTTGGCTGCTAATGAAGTTAACTGCTATGCCCAGCCTGTCTCAACTGCTTGCTGATTGGTCAAAAGATTCGCTAGGACTGATTGTGTGCCGGGCGAGCTGTTCTCTTGCTGACTTACATGTTGGTTTTTTATTACAACCGGATCACCTTAATGCTGGTTTTGGTTTTGTGTCTCTGTAAGCTTCATTCTTTAACAGGTGGGAAAGAGAAACATTACTTAGGTCAAATTGAGGTTGGGCTTTCCATTTTGCAACCGGATGGTTTCTAAGATAAGTAGGCAGCAGTTCCCTATGCCTGGCCGATTATCTCAATATTTTCGACGATGCTCTTTATCCTGCTGTTTTTACCATGGATGCTTTGGTAGTGCAACTTGACTGGCCCTGTTTTGCATGGCTCGAGATATATTTGGAAAGGTGAATGGAAGTCTTCTCGATATATTTACTGATGCCTCCTCAGACAGGGCTTTTGTATTGGTAGATAACTCCATGTACCTTAAGGGAATCTCACTCCAGTGGGATCAGGTAGATTATCACGAAGTCCCTCTTTGGCGAATTTTAAAATAACAATTTGACCGTTTTGTTTGAGTTAGAATGAAATATTGTTCATGACGATACCTCAGAAGGCCCATTCGTCCACTAGATAAAGTAGCCTGAAAATCTAGGAATGTACCTCAGTAAAGAAATTGAGTTCCCTGCTAGATAAAAGACATATACAGTTTAAGTCTTCATCAGGAGGGCAATGTCACACAGGCCCACTTTGAAAAATACCCAGGAATAACTGGACTGAGTGGTCCAAGTCCTCATTAACAACCAATTCTCAAACAGGCAGGTCAACTGTGAGATGAAAAAAAAAACACTGAAAATTTTTATAAAAATCAGAAGCAGCATAGGACAATAGGGCAGACAGCAACTCTGTATCCTACAAATCGAATGTATGGCAGATATTGCCATACATTCGGTTTGTAGGATACATTGCCCTATGCTGCTTCTGATTTTCATCTCACAGTTGACCTGCCTGTTTGAGCATTGGTTGTTAATGAGGACTTGGACCACTCACCCCAGTTATTGCCGAGTATTTTTCAAAATGGGTCTGTGTGACATGGCCCGCCTGATGAAGACTTTCACTGTATATGTCATTTATCTAGCAGGGAATTCAATTTCTTTACTGAGGTACATTCCTAGATTTTCAGGCTACTTATACACTCCTGTAGCGTTTCGGAGGTCACTGTGGTTACGAGGATGTCCAGGAAAAGGAAGCACACTCCAAGGCTGGTCTCAAAGGTGAATTGTATACAGCTACACTTCTCGAATGTGATCTCAGAACCTCAACTTCTTCAGGGAATCCCACCTTGACAAAGGTATAACTTATAGACCTGGCGAACATATAAGGTTTATTAATTTTGGAACACACATTCTTTCCTAAAGCCCAGGTAGAAATGTGTGAATAGTACACCTAAGGGAAAACCCATAGCGAGTAAAAAACTTGGGCTTCCGCATGCAGATCTCCAGCAACCAGCATAGGGCTGCTTCATGGATGTTGAGGGAGATGATTTCATCTACGGGGTTATTGGTGAAGAAGGACTAACTGAAGTATTGGTTGGGATATATGGCCTAATGAGTTTCTTCACCAGATAGTGAAAGCATCAGGCTAATAATAGGGCAAAGTGGGTTTCCAACTTCGTGTGTCTTTAAATTACCTTACAGGTAATCCAGACTTTTGTTACCTATGATGGTATGGAGAAGAGGGACATTGCTGGCAGGGTTGACCTTCATGATATACTGTTCAGGCTTCTCTTTTTATTTCACTGGTGGATTTACTAGTGAGGTGCTGGAAATTTGTGGTGTTACTCGTATGGACATTCTGTTTTTAGTGGCATTCATGGTATATAGAGGCAGTTGGGCTCAAAAAGAAACAAAAGGTCCTAATCAGGAGTTGTTTCGCATTCCATGAGTTTTACGCATTTCTGGAGGCTGGAAAATCTGATTTTCCCTCATCAATTGCAATGAGTTTCTTGGTGACAGTATGGAGGCATTTCGAAATGTATCAGTCAGCCTTCCCCTTAAGAAAGGTGTTAATATTATTTTCCAAATTTTGCCATTTGTCTTCTGGGATATTGTAAAGCTCTTCTTTCTCCTCACTTCTGGTGTGGGGAGGATGAAGGGGTCTAAAGCTGGCGTCTCCTTTGTTGTCCTCATCAATGCTCAAGTCACTGACCTCACCTTCATTATTACTGTTCTTACGTTTACTGCGGTTGTAGCTGCTGGCATATTTATTGGTGTCACAGTTTAAAATATTATTCCATTCTTCCATGAGGACAAAAATGCAGTTGGTGAGTTTTCGTCTGTCCTCTCATCCAATTTCCAGTTGACATTATAGAAGAGATCTTCTGAAGTTTCTGGTTCCTGAGCTATTGGTAGCTAAGGGGTCATGCATACATATGTTTGGGTATCTTTAATGCATTTTTTATTGAAGGAAATAGCTATTTCAGTGGGGCAGAGCTTATAAAACACCTTCCCTAGAACGTTGATGATCTTTTTTTCTAGGCTACTGCATTCTACCAGGTAAAAACGGTAGTATATACTTCAACGAGACAATATTCAAATTTGTATTTCTTTCTAAAATTGGACCTGTATTTCTTTAAGCACATAAATGTACATAAGCTGTTACATATTCTTTCACGGAGGTACAAGTTTTAAGCAAAATGCTTTACTTATCCTCAGGTGGCGAGGAAAGACCGACTGATGGAAATTAGTTGGTTGGTCTAGACTAAGACGAGTTCATCGTAGCACAGACCCTTGCAAACATGGTGGTCCACACTTGAAGGAGTTAAATCTTGCTGAATATGAGGCTTTTGATCACGTAAGAAAAGGGCATATTTTTTCTGATTGATTTTTGGGCTCAGGTGCAGTTCCCAGACCAGCCAGGTACGTGTTAGCTTCGTCTGGGTGCTAAACATGTTGCTGCCGTGCCCCGACTGTCTCAGTTGCTTGCTGATTGCTCAAAACGCTTGCTGGGATAAACATAGTAATGATATATTGAAGTGAAAGTTAATTATGACACACTAAAGTGAGGAATAACATTCGCCATGATACTTATTTTTCTCAGCAAATAGAATTCAAAGATACTGGTGGTTATGAAACTATTCATACCAGTTTTATTTCTGCGAACGTTTATTAAGGAACTATACACAATCAATTGATAATAATGGTAAAGACCATAAAGATGTGAAAGTTTATAAATATTTTGTTGTTTAAGATAACCTTAACCAAGCTGTTTTTCTCATTTACTATTGTGTTGGCAATAGATGATCAAATTAATGTATTATCCAATCAATTACTGGAACAAATATATTTTGTTACACATACAAACACATATACACACACACACATATATATATATATATATATATATATATATATATATATATATATATATATATATATATATATATATATATATATATGCGTTTGAGTGTACGCGTGTGCCAGTAAATATGTATATGAGCATCAGGATATACGAATCATATTGTAAAAGGAGAAATAACATAATTTCTATAAAAAGAAACCCTGAAAGTTGCACAAAATAAAAGTGAGTGTATAAAATCTATCCTTTATACGGAGTATATGATATTCACATTGACCTCATACTGATTTTACATTGAGATACGAAAAAAAAATATGAAAAAATCATGGCTTTAACGAAATATCGAGTATACTGATATGGCAAATTACATTTTAATGAGAATATTTGACGCTTTAAATCCCATAATTTATGTAACTTTCACTGAAAGGTTTGAATTAATACCTTTAAAGTTGTAAGTCTGAAAAGATCAAATAAATTCGTGCAAATAAATTCGTGTCATAAAACACAAATTATATTTTACATTTTAAAAAATTGGCTCTTGCATTAAATTATAAAGGCTAATATTACATATAAAAGGATGCATTTTAATCCTGAAATCAACTCTGCCAACCTGTCTAAAGAAGCAAAGTTCGTCATTTCCATTGTTCTAATTGGCAAGATATTTTCGTGGTAATGAGCTTTATACGCAGTTAATGAAAAAATTATCTCATTTCCCCTGGCTAGAAAAGAACGTATAAAAAGCAAATTACAAGGTAATTTTGCAGCGGGTTGATTAATGCTTTCGCCTGATGAAAAGAATTTAAATTTTGCAAATTATCTTTCACATTTCCCTAAGAGGCCACGTTAGTTTCCCCGAATTCCGCAAGAGGGAAAATGAGGACATCTGTCGTGCTATTTTTGTATTAAAGTAGAAATTAAAAACAGTAATGTTGAAGGCGTAATCTAGATAAATGTTCGTGAATGAAGATGAATTCCCACCATTGAATTAAAAAAACAGCAACAAGGAAATCTATGCTATATTTGAGTTACTGGAAAGCATCACAAAGAAAAATTGCGTCCTCGAAACTTTTTAGAAATATTTTTACATTATTATTATTATTATTATCATTATTATTATTATTATTATTATTATTATTATTATTATTATTATTATTAGCTATGCTACAACCCTAGTCGGAAAAGCAGGATGCTGCAAGCCCAGAGGCTCCAACAGGGAAAACAGCCCAGTGAGGAAAGGAAGAGGAAAATTGAATATTTTAAGAAGAGAAACAACATTAAAATAAATATCTCCTATATAAACTATAAAAACTAACAAAACGCAAGGAAGAAAAATAAGATAGAATAGTGTGCTCGAGTGTACCCTCAAGCAAGAGAACTCTAACCCAAGACAGTGTAAGACCATGGTACAGAGGCTGTGGCACTTATTTTGTAGGAAGCCTTCCACTTGCAAACTGGACTATGAATGTCTTTATGGAAATTTCACCCAGGAACCCTTAAGAGTACCACACTAAACACTTTATTAACAAATATACATAATAATCTAGCAACTTACAAAATATGCACAAATCCCCAAACTTTAGTAATAGTGCTGCGGTTAGGCTAAACTATTGTGCATTTTCTGATAAAAGAACCAATTTTGTCATGTAAGTAAATCAATATACTTTGAGTAAATCTAGATGTGGAACCATGTGCTAACTGTCCCCTACTAGCCGTGGTGGCCACTTAATGAAGAGTAAGACTTATACCTTTGTCGTTGGGGTATTAAGAGTAATAATGCTGGTATCACGCTTGTAGAAACCGCTGCTAAGTAATTTTTGCCGGCGAAAGTGATTGTTTTCTTTTCATTACTGTATTTGTTCCCACGTTAGTTGAATATATCATAATTCACCAGGATTGTGATTGTTCCTTATATGTGATTGTTGAGTTTCATGGTAAAGAAGCAGGTCAGTCTACCAAGCTAGTAGTAGAAACTGACTGGTCAGTTTGCTGCATATGCAAATAATTACTCCACAATCGCTGACAAACCCAAGTCAGAATATATGACAAGATAAGGGGAGACACTACAGCATTCTCGCTGAACAGTTCACAAGGTTCAATGAGCTTGGAATGCTCCCTAGATCATTTCACCTAAGCAGATTAGATGAAGGTTGTGGCGTTGAAGCAGCACTGAACACCCACAATGCTCAATACCACAAGACATGCCGGCTGAGATATAACAAGACAAAGCTACACAGAACTGAGAAGAGGCACCTGAATATGGAATCTGATGACGAAGAGGAAGTTGTGACGTGAAAACAAACACGATATCAGTCTCAATCATCAAGCACTGTACCAAAACACCATTAAGTCAAATGCTTCTTCTGTGGAGAGGGTCCTGGAAAAACTGGTCTCCATGAAGATGCGACATTGTAATAGGACTTGGCGTGTCAGGTCGTGCACACTAATTCTTGGCGACATGGACCTCCACACAGAACTAGTCACTGGAAACATGATTGCACAATAGGCAAAGAGTCACCGAAATTATCTTGTAAAATTGGATAGTTGCACACACAAAATCAAGGGAATGACAAGCAAAGGTACAGATGATCAAGAGGCTATAGCAGGAGTTGCTTTTGGAGAGCTGGTGGTGTTCATCGAGGAAGCTCTAATGGACGATAACACTGCCCCAGTTTTGAAACTTGCAGACCTGGCGCAGTTGTACTCGTCAAGGACGTAACAGCTGGGAGTGCATTGCAAGGTGCATACGACCCGTCGAATGCAGAGATTGCTTGCTCAATTTCCTAACGTGTGCACAGCACCAGGGATGGGATGTCCTTCTTGCTTTCAATGAGGACCTCATTGAAATGCCTCATTGAGATGCCTTAGCGAAGGCTTGTGAGCTAGATAGAGACTTTGATGGTATTCACTTGCCACATGCTGCCCAAATTGTAAGACGTCACATCATTGGAGATGCTAAAGCTTTCAACGGGTTTTCCTTCAGGATCCCAACAGGGTTCTCTGCTACGAATGCTGCTTGCTTCGGTCAGTATAATCTTGGAAGGTTCCAGTATCAACCACTATAGTAAAAGCACAAAGGCAGCAGCACTGATCATTGCTCAGCTTCCCAAGCTCAACAGCTTGAAGCACAAAATCTTTCCAAATAAGATTATCTGGCAGGTCCGGTTCATTCAATAAAAAATTCAATACAATCACCATCAGACTAATTTATCTAATCTCTGTGTTTCACTGTTCGCCGTGGCGGCCATCTAGGAAAAGGGCCGCTGCAGCCGCCACAGGGCTGTTGACCGATGGCTCCTCATCTGAATTTGTTCATTATGTATTGGTCTACCTCTCGCACAATTTTGGAGATTTTATCAATAAACGCATGATGTGTTGAAATTTCCTAGGTAAACAGCAGTGCTAAAACTAAGATAATGTTAAAATAAAATGCAGAGGCAACAAAGAAGGGTTATGGACGTACCTCTAGAGATTGTTAATGAATATACAGTACAGTACGTACTTAGGACAGACAGTAAGCGTTTCCCCAGGATACGAGAAATAAATCAAAAGAAGGATAAGCATGGAATTGAGAGCTTTGGGTAAAAAAAATTAGTTTCTGAAACGTAAAATGCCACTTTCTCTAAAAAAAAAATCTATTTAATCAGATGGTTATAACAGTATTACCTAATGTATCCGAAAATTGGAGCCTTAGTGACAGCTTAAAGTGCTATATAATGAATAATGCTGCGAATAACACTAGGAGACAGATAATGAGCAACATGGATACGAGAGCAAAATAAAGTAGAGGATATTGTAACAACAGTAAGAAAAAGAAATGGACATCGGCAGGACATAGGAGAATGACGGATAATAGATGAACAAAAATAATAACAAAATTGGTTCCTGGAGATTGCAAACGAATATATATATATATATATATATATATATATATATATATATATATATATATATATATATATATTATATATATATATATACACATGCATATATATACATGATTTTATATATATATATATATATATATATATATATATATATATATATATATATATATATGTATGTATGTATAAACGCGCGCGCACACACACACACACACACACACACACACACACATATATATATATATATATATATATATATACATATATATAGCCTACATATATATACAGTATATATATATATACATTTATATATATATATATATATATATATATATAGAGAGAGAGAGAGAGAGAGAGAGTGAGTATATATATACATATATATATATATATATATATATATAGAGAGAGAGAGAGAGAGAGAGAGAGAGAGAGAGAGAGAGAGAGAGAGAGAGAGAGAGAGAGAGTATATATACATATATATATATATATATATATATATATATATATATATATATATATATATATATATATATATATATATATATATATATATATATATATATATATATATATATACATATACATATATAAGAAATATATGCAAATTTAACATAAATAAACAAAAACTTCACATTAAAAGTATACCTATCTTCTCTTCCCGACTTAGAATTTCAACTTAGAATTTCATCGTAGAAATGAAAAGCTATTTTTAAAGAGCGCTCATGAATTGCAGAGGCAGGTGACAGCAACAATGCCCTAGAGACTGATCATACATACATATAATCAGCGCCTAAGTCCCCTCACTCCTCACGCTAGGACCAGGGAAGGACAGCCAATGGCTGCTGGTGAGCCAGCAGGTAGACCGACAGGCTCCCCAAAGACCCCATACTTAGCTTAGCTCACAAGGATGGTGAGGTTGTAGACACTACGAGAAACTATCGAGGTTGAGCGGGACTCAACCTCCCGTCCAGCAAAAACGTCAGACTGGGGAGAGAGAGAGAGAGAGAGAGAGGAGAGAGAGAGGAGAGAGAGGGAGAGAGAGGAGAGAGAGAGAGAGAGAGAGAGAGGAGAGAATATCCAGTTGGAGTAAGTAATTATGTATTCGACAGTCATATAATAACTAGAGAGAGAGAGAGAGAGAGAGAGAGAGAGAGAGAGAGAGAGAGATAGAGAGAGAGAGAGAGAGAGAGAATGTCAGGTTGAGTAAGTAATTATGTATTCGACAGTCATATATGCTTTAATTGGATCCACAATTTACGCTGGTTGCTGTAACTTAGTTAAAACGAAATCCTTTACATCTTTACCAAGTATAAGTTATGAATTCATAAACCATTGCACTTCAATTAGACAATTCATAAAATTCTCGTTAAAAACAAGGGACACCCAGGCAGGGGACGTTCCCAATATGCCACCACAAGCATTATATCAACAACACTAGTGCCACAAACCATAATAACAATTAGCGGAACCAGTGTAAATTATACGAAATGGTATTTTCAATACTAATTATCTTGTTCCTAACCTATACTGTTTGAATAAAATGTCCCGAGATTAATTTTATAATCTAGGATATGGAAATTGATATAACTCAGTTTTTTGTCTAATATTTAAAAAAAAAAGTCAGATGCCAAAGACAAAATTGGGAAAACCATATAAGATGGGCTTGGTTAAGTAATCAAAGTCCTAATGTGAGTTTGTAAGAGTATACCATGAACTTATTTCCGTTTTCTTTTAAAGCGTTGAAACAAAATAAACTAACACACACGCTATCGTATTAATATATAGATAAGTGGAAATTACAAGTATGTAAGACAAAGCACGGACACTTAATCATAAAAACAGATCATATTCATGTGAAAAAGTCCCAACGGTTTAGTCTAGCTCGCTCAGAGGCAAGCAATTGACGTCAGTCATTCACACATTACTACATTAAATGAGAAGAAAATTATTGCATATATACGAATATACGAAAGGGAATATTTCCTGTTCTTAAAATAATAAATCTTCATTAAATGTTAATAATGAATCTAATAGCCTGACCTTCTCCATCATGAGGCTTAATACTACACAGTATTCTAGAAGTTTTATTCCAGCTGTGACCAAGTTGTGGAATGATCTTCCTAATGGGATAGTTGAATCAGTAGAACTTCAAAAGTTCAAAATTGAAGCAAATGTTATGTTGAACAGGCGGACATAAGTTGTTTTTAGAGTTTAGATATGAAATATCTGTTTTGACGCTGTTACTGTTAGTAGAATGATTTATTGTTAATTTGTTCTCATATTTTATTTATTTCCTTATTTACTTTCCTCGCTGGGTTATTTTTCCCTGTTATAGCCCTTGGGCTTATAGCACCTTGGCTTTTTCAACTAGGGTTATAGCTTGGCTAGTAATAATAATAATAATAATAATAATAATAATAATAATAATAAATAATAAATTTTAATTGTTATTAATAATAACTCTTCATTAAATAATAATAAACCTTCATTAAATCATAGTAAATCTTCATTAAATATTACTAATAAATCGCCATTAAATATTAATGATGTTCTATCTTGAATGTTCTCAGTTCCATTTACTACCAACATAAATACCAATGATTATTGTTTTTCTTTCGTTCATTCATTCATTCATTATCCTATGAGAGAGAGAGAGAGAGGAGAGAGAGAGAGAGAGAGAGAGAGAGAGAGAGAGAGAGAGAGAGAGAGAGAGAGAGAGAGAGAAAGAGAGAGAGAGAGAGAGATTAAAAATACTTATAAATATTTGAAACTATATAACACCTACATACATTTCAGTAAATGTATTACATACACATTGGTCATGATTATTCATTTTATGACAACATTCAAGAAAAAAATTCAATGTATAAATGTGGCAATTCGCGAATAATATGCTGCGATTATATTTTCATAATAAAAAATTTAACAGAAAAAT
>NC_090745.1:96991620-96996620 GCF_036898095.1 Palaemon carinicauda
AAATGTTTGTGAATGAAGATGAATTCCCACCATTAAATTACAAAAACAGTAACAAGGAAATTTATGCTATATTTGAGTTACTGGCAAACATCACAAAGAAAAATTGCATCCGCAAAACTTTTTATAAATATTTCTTACATCCTTATTTTGTAGGAAGCCTTCCGTTTGCAAACTGGACTATCAATGGTTTTGCGCAATGTCTAAATATTGCGCTCTAGTATTTATCATTTATGGAAATTCTACCCATGACCACTTAACAGTACCATATAAAACAATTTATTGACAAATATACGGAAGAATCTAGCAACTTACAAAAGATGCACAAATGTACAAACTTGAGAAAATGAATATGAGTAAAACTAAGATAATGATAATAAAAAATGCAGAGAGGCATCAAAAGAAGGGTTATGGACGAACCTCTAGAGATTGTTAATGAATATACATACTTAGAAAAGACAGTAAGCGTTTCCCCAGGATACGAGACTGAAATCAAAAGAGGGATAACAATGGGACGAAACGCTTTTGGTAAACAAATTGAGTTTATGAAATGTAAAATGCCACTTTCTCTAAAAAGAAAAATATTTAATCAGGTTGGTTCTACCAGTATTAACTTGTGCATCAGGAAATTGAAGCCTTACTAAATCCTTTGACCATAGGCTAGTTACAACTTAAAAGTGCTGTGGAATGAATAATGATCTGAATAACCCTATACGACAGAAAAAGAGAAACATGAATACGAGACCAAAATAAAGTAGAGGATATTGTAACAACATGTAAGAAAAATAAATGGACATGGGCAGGACATGTGGATGACAAATAATAGATGAATAAAAAGAACAACAAAATAAGTCCCTAGAGATTGTAAAAGAAGAAGCGAAGGAATATCATTATGCATATATATATATATATATATATATATATATATATATATATATATACACATACTGTATATATATCATATATATAAATATCTATATATATATATATATATATATATATATATATACACATACAGTATATACTGTATATATCATAGATATTTATGTATACAGTATTATATATATATATATATATATATATATATACATATATAATATATATATATATATATATATATATATATATATATATACTGTATACATATATATCTATGATATATACAGTATATACTGTATGTATATATATATATATTTATATACATATATATATGTATAAAATACTGTATACATATATATCTATGATATATACAGTATATATTGTATATGTATATATATATATATATATATATATATATATATATATATATCTATATAAATACAGTATATACTGTATATATATGCAAAAAAATGAAAAAAGCATACTTGTGTATAAATGTGACAATGAAGAAACTATACTATCATTTTACATCTTTATGATAATAGATGGAGGTCATAAAAATAACATTACCTGAGACAACAACAAGGCAAAGAAAAAAAAAATCTCCAAATCTCGTATTAACACAGCATTAAATATTACATGCTACAAGCTTAAAAAATATATGAAAAAATTAACATAAATAAATACAAAATTTACATTAAGAGCATACCTATCTTTTAACTAATTCAGACTTGGAAAAAATAAATGTCAACGTAAAAAATAAAAATAAATTTTTAAAGGGCACTCGTGAATGGCAGAGACATGGGACAGTGACAATGCCCTAGAGACTGGCCATATATCCATATGATCAGCTACCGAGCCCCCTCCCCTCCCACGCTAGGACCAGGGAAGGCCCGCTAATGGCTGCCGATGGTCCAGACCGACACGCTCCCCAATGACCCCATACTTAACTTATCTCACAAGGATGGTGAGGTTGCAGACACTACCAGAAACTATGGAGGTTGAGTGGGACTTAACCTCCCATCCAGCAGAATGTCAGAGAGAGAGAGAGAGAGAGAGAGAGAGAGAGAGAGAGAGAGAGAGAGAGAGAGGGAGAGAGAGAGAGAGAGAGAGAGAGAGAGAGAGAGAGAGAGAGAGAGAGAGAGAGAGAGAGAGAATATCAGTTGGAGTAAGTAATTGTGTATGCAACAGTCATATATTAACTGAGAGAGAGAGAGAGAGAGAGAGAGAGAGAGAGAGAGAGAGAGAGAGAGAGAGAATGTCAGGTTGAGTAAGTAATTGTGTATTCGACAGTCATATATGCTTTAATTAGATCCACAATTTACGCTGGTTGCTGTAACTTGGTTAAAACGAAATCCTTTACATCTTTACCAAGTATAGTTATGAAATTCATAAACCATGCACTTCAATTAGACAATTCATAAAATTCTCGTTTAAAAAAAGGGTCGCCAGGCAGGGACGTTCCCAATATGCCACCACAAGCATTACATCAACAACACCAGTGCCACAAACCATAATAATTAGCGGAACCAGTGTAAATTGGGAAAACTATATAAGATGGGCTTGGTTAAGTAATCAAAGTTTAATGTGAGTTTGTAAGAGTATACCATGAACTTATTTCCGTTTTCTTTAAAGTGAGACACAAAATAAATAACACACACGCCATCGTATTAATATATAGATAAGTGGAAATAACACTATGTAAGACAAAGCACTGATGCTTCATCACCAATCAGATCATATTCATGTGAAAAAGTCCCAATGGTTTAGTCTAACTCGCTCAGAGGCAAGCAATTGACGTCAGTCATTCACACATTACTACATTAAATGAAAAGAAAATTATTCCATATATACGAATATACGAAAGGATATATTTCGTGTTCTTTCAATAATAAATCTTCATTAGAAATTAATATTGAATCTTCATTGAATAATAATAAATCTTCATTAAATAATAATAAATCTTCATTAAATAATAATAGATCTTCATTAAATATTAATAACAAATCTTCATTAAATATTAATAATAAATCTTCATTAAATAATAATAGATCTTCATTAAATAATAATAAATCTTCATCAAATAATAAAAAATCTTCATTAAATAATAATAAATCTTCATTAGATAATAATAAATCTTCATTAAATATTAATAATAAATCATCATTATATATTAATGATGTTCCATCTTTTATGCTCTCAGTTCTATTTACTACCAACATAAATAACAATGATTATTGTTTTTCTTTCGTTCATTCATTCATTCATTATCCTATGAGAGAGAGAGAGAGAGAGAGAGAGAGAGAGAGAGAGAGAGAGAGAGAGAGAGAGAGAGAGAGAGAGAGAGGTCAGGTTGAGTGAGAGAGGTCAGGTTGAGTAAGTAATTATGTATTCGACAGTCATATATGCTTTAATTGGATATACAATTTACGCTGGTTGCTGTAACTTGGTTAAAACGAAATCCTTTACATCTTTACCAAGTATAGTTATGAAATTCATAAACCATGCACTTCAATTAGAAAATTCATAACATTCTCGTTTAAAAACAAGGGTCGCCAGGCAGGGACGTTCCCAATAGGGCAACACAAAATTACATCAACAACACTAGTGTCACAAACCATAATAACAATTAGCGGAACCAGTGTAAATTATATGAAATGGTATTTTCAATACTAATTATCTTGTTCCTAACCTATACATGTTTGAATAAAATGTCCCGAGATTAATTTTATAATCTAGGTTATGGATATTGATATAACTCCATTTTTTGTCTAATATTTAAAAAAAAAGGCAGGTGCCAAAGACAAAATTGGGAAAACTATATAAGAGTTTGTAAGAGTATATCATGAACTTATTTCTGTTTTCTTTAAAGCGAGACACAAAATATATAACACACACGCTATTCTATTAATATATAGATAAGTGGAAATTACAGTATGTAAGACAAAGCACTGACACTTCATCGCAAAACAGATCATATTCTTGTTAAAAAGTCCCAATGGTTTAGTTTAGCTAGCTCAAAGGCAAGCAATTGACGTCAGTCATTCACACATTACTACATTAAATGCGAAGAAAATTATTGCATATATACGAAAATACGAAAGGCAATATTTCATGTTCTTATAATAATAAATCTTCAATAAATGTTAATAATAAATCTAATAGCCAGGCCTTCTCCATCATGAGGCTTAATACTACACAGTATTCTAGAAGTTTTATTCCAGCCGTGACCAAGTTGTGGAATGATGTTCCTAATCGGGTAATTGAATCAGTGGAACTTGAAAAGTTCAAAGTTGCAGCAAATGTTTTTATGTTGAACAGGCTGACATAAGTTGTTTTAGAATTTATATATGAAATATCTGTTTTGACGCTTTTACTGTTAGTAGAATAATTTATTGTTAATTTATCCTCATCATTTATTTATTTCCTTATTTACCTTCCTCACAGGGCTATTTTTCCCTGTTATAGCCATTGGGCTTATAGCACCTTGCTTTTCCAGCTAGGATTGTAGCTTGGCTAATAATAATAATAATAATAATAATAATAATAATAAATAATAATAATAATAACAATGAATCTTAATTAATTATTAATAATAAATCTTTATTAAATAATAAAAAATCTTCATTAAATATTACTAATAAATCGCCATTGAATATTAATGATGTCTTATCTTGAATGTTCTCAGTTCCATTTTCTAGCGACATGAATAACAATGATTATTGTTTTTCTTTCGTTCACTCATTCATTCATTATCCTATGAGAGAGAGAGAGAGAGAGAGAGAGAGAGAGAGAGAGAGAGAGAGAGAGAGAGAGAGAGATTAAAATACTTATAAATATTTAAAACTATATAACACCTACATACATTTCAGCAAATGTATTACCTACATATTGGTCATGATTATTTATTTCATGACAACGTTCAAGAAAATAAATCAATTGTATAAATGTGGCAATTCGCGAATAATATGCTGAGATTATATTTTAATAATAAAAAATTTAACAGAAAATAGAACATGAAATAACAAGGCAATATTGTGAAATTCACCAAATTCCATACTGTCATTGCTTTATAAACTAGTTGATAAAATGTTTTGTAATATTAGAGACTAATTTCTTCCAAT
>NC_090745.1:97001620-97009120 GCF_036898095.1 Palaemon carinicauda
ATCACCGTAAAACTTTCCTTTACATTCAAATTTCTTCCACTTAAGGAAAGTTTTTTAATGTGGCATTTAATTATGTCCGTTCATCTAGTTAATCATTATATAATAATTCCTTTTCTTAATTTTGTTTATATAAGAGGAACATGACGGTATAATGCATTTTTATATACCAGTATAGGTCGGTCGGCAAGAAATAAAAAAACTTTCGAATATTTCCAGAAAAATACTAGTATTTTCAAATTTACATTACTCATACAAAGACTAATAATCATCACAATTAGTTGTAAATTATTAACTCTAAAACTAACATCTGAAAAACTAAAGAAGACTGGATTAGATTATTCCGAAATCAAGTAAGGCTAATCCGAGTGTAAAATAATCAAATACGAATAATTTTCAACAGGCAAATGTATATTATTATTATCATTTGGCTAAGGTTTTGAGAAACAATGCCAATGCCTATTTTCTGTTTTAAAAAAGATTATTATACATACCACGATATATTATCCTTTAGAAGAATAGTCATATTTCTAAGAAACTAATCATTCCAACGGATTTACTTATAAAAAGGAAAAAAAAAAAAAGAATTCACATCTTACAAAATCCTTTATATATCTCTCAATTTTATATTATTATTATTAACATTACTTGTTAAACTACAACCCTAGTTGGAAAAGCAGGATGCTATAACCCCAGGGGCTCCAACACAAAAAAAGGAAACAAGGAAAAATAAAATATTTTAAGAACAGTAACATTAAAATAAATATCTCCTATAAAAACTATAAAAACTTTAACAAAACATGAGAAAGAGAAATAATAGAGAATAGTGTGGCCGAGTGTACCCTCAAACAAGAGAACTCTAACCCAAGACAGTGGAAGACCATGGTACAGAGGCTATGACACTATCCAAGACCAGAGAACAATGGTTTGATTTTGGAGTGTCCTTCTCCTAGAAGAGCAGCTTACCATAGCTAAAAAGTCTCATCTACCCTTACCAAGAGGAACGTGGGCACTGAACAATTACAGTGAAGTAGTTAACCCCTTGGGGGAAAAAGAATTGTTTGGTACTGTTAGTGTTGTCAGGTGTAGGAGGACAGAGGAGAATATGTAAAGAATAGGCCAGACAATTTGATGTACGTGTAAGAAAAAGGAAAATGAACCGTAACCAGAAAGGAGGAGCCAATGTAGTAATTTCTGACCAGTAAAGGGACCCCATAAATCATTAGCGGTAGTATCTCAATGGGTGGCTGGTGCCCTGGCCAACCTACTACCTATGAAGCTCTAAGATATTCTATTATGAATATATATATATATATATATATATATATATATATATATATATATATATATATATGTGTGTGTGTGTGTGTGTATTGTATATATACAAATAGATAAATGAATATATATATATATATATAATATATATATATATGTATGTATGTATATATATATATATATATATATATATATATATATATATATATATATATATATATATATATTTAGACTGTGCCGTATATATATATATATATATATATATATATATATATATATATATATATATATATATATATATATATATATATATGTATGTATGTATATATTATTACAGCCAATGCCTACTGTGAATAAGAAAAATAATTTCCTGATGCCAATAAAAAAGCGTTTAAAATTTCTACAACGTACAAATAAGGTTTCTAAATAATTCACACAGTAAACGGAAACTCGAAGGCAAATCGGTTTCATCTCCATTTCCTGCTATTTAACTTTGGAGGGCTCCTTGTATGCCATGCTTATGTAGTCATTCAACTCCCCTCCTTTTCTGATTTACACTAACGGCTTCCAAAATTTAAGAGGAGGGAGGTTATTATTACATTACGTTCCACGCAACGTCGATTTGGGCAGTCATATTTACGTATTGGGACATGTAATTCATTTCATTCATTTACGTAATGTACAGTATCTCAATGCGAGGTAGCATCAGTTCTTAGATGACGGGAGAATAATAATATATCACTCAACGCACAAGTAATGTGTAGCCTAAAGGAACTTGATATGTGGGAAACAGGTCTTCCTCTTCTGAGGTTATGAGAGGTATTCCAATAACTGACAATTTAAAGGTCTCTTACGAATGACAGTGATAATGCCTTTGCTAGCAGGACAATGGCCTAGAGACTGAACATATCTACATACGATATCCACCCAAGCTAGGACCGGGAAGGACCAGGCAATGGCTACTGCTGACTTTGCTCTCCACGCCCCCCCCCCCCGCCCCCTCCCCTGCTCACAAAGAGGTTGAGCTTGCAGGCATTACAAGAAATTATGGAGTTTGAACGGACTCGAACCCAAGTTAAACAGACCGGGACGTTTCCAATTGGCCACCACAACCACAATTAACGCGCATGGCTCTAAATGATGGGAAACTAAGATGGGTTAAAAAGTCGACATCTAATAATGCCAATTGAAAAAAGAAATAAACCTACACTAATGGATGAAAATGGGTAAACATTTACTAATAAACTTAGGTGTTCAAATATAAAATTTTGAGCGATTGATCTAATCAGCTGTGAGAAACCATGATGTCAAAAGATATTAAATCGTGTGAGATCATTGTGGTGGAATGCAGTCAACCACATTTTACATGGATGATGGAAGAATTGCTTATAAAATAAGCAAATATTGATATATATATGACTTTGATATATATATATATATATATATATATATATATATATATATATATATATATATATATATATATATATATATATATATATGCGCGTAAAAATCACAGGAAAACGTGATGCTCAGATGCAGAAGAACCACAGGGAAAATGAAAATACGAAATATACGCTTAAGTCCTGACTAGTTTCGTGATACTTCCTCAGTGTGTGTGTGACTAAGTAAAGAAGAGCATGAACTTATTAACAAATGCTTGCTGGAAAAAAAAGCATAAAGTGAATTGAAGTTTAGTCTGAAATAGGCTAAGAAATGCACCTATGAGAAACCTTGGAAGATGCAATTGAGGTACATAAAAATCACACGTAATAAAAACTGATTTATAAAAGAAGAAATGAGATTCAGTCTTAATAATCCCAAGACTATTAACGCATTTATTATCTTGTATTTATATTATATTGCAGGTATTCACATTCCAAGTTTGTGGACATATTTCATTTTAAGCATCCTAATTTTTTAACTAAAGTTACATTCCATCACTTGAAAATATAAAATTCGGAAGATAACATTCCTTCCCTAAAAGGGAATGATAAAACTTTAACCCAGGGGAAAAAATCAGTCCGGATCGTTCAAGCCTTAATCACGGAGGGTGGAAAGCAAGATTCAATCAAATGACACCCCACACCCCTTCTCTCTCTCTCTCTCTCTCTCTCTCTCTCTCTCTCTCTCTCTCTCTCTCTCTCTCTCTCTCTCTCTCTCCTTCATTTGATATTTTGTAATCAAAACTAGTAATGGTGTCATTTAATACGAATTCCCTACAGCCAATTATCTGCTTAGTGAAAAGATATCTACAAATTGATCTTAAATAGATCTTCCAATAGTTTCATACACCTACTAATAAAAAAAAATGGAAGCCAATGGCAGCAAAAAAAAATCTTTCCGTTTCATTTGAAAGGTTGGCGTTATATTTCAGTCCGAAAGCATTCTTTCGATAAATGCGTAAGCATAAAAACAGCTGTGGAAGAAGGGTGCCTCAAATACACCTTACAATTGTTCCCGTGGGAGTTTTCCAGTTCATGAGATAAATATGGGATGTTAATCATATATTTTTAAGAAGACACGTTTTGATAGTCCGGTTTTTTTCACGTATTGTGTTATACAATTTTTTATTTTTTATTATTATTTTGTTTTCTGACATTTAAATTTTGTCTATTTCAAAGATTAATGTTAATTATATATGTGTGTGTGTGTATACAAACTAGGGTGCCTGGATACCACACCACTTCTGCCATCAAAGAAAATTGCGTGGAGACCCATTATCTACAACAGTTTAGTTTTATGGGACACTGACAAGCAAGGGATTCTAACAATAACAATATAATTACTGGTAATAATTCTGTATCACTTGCAATACCAATAATCAGATCATAACTATTAACGGCCTCGATAATAAATTGCTCATCGTTATCAGATGTTATTGTTAACGCACCTTGGGATTTTTTTTTTTTTTTTTTTTTTAATATCACTTCGTTATGACGATTTTCTTTCAGTTATATATTTTTGCTATCTTTACTTTGGGTTCAATTGGTGATGCCTCAAGATCCATGGAAAAAACAATGCCGAGTATAGTTTGGAATAAAGACGATACTGTAATTAATCTTATAATAAATGTGTGTAAATATATGATATCAATGATAACAAAATGACTAAAATAAAGTAATGATCGTGGAAATAAGGGTAAGTGTGGGGGAAAATAAAATAAGTATGAAATAGTATAAGTATAGACTAATGATAATGACAATAAATAAACTGAGAAGTGTATGTCAACAATTGCAAAGGAGAAAATTCGGACAATAAACTATAATTATTAGTACCCAGGTGTTTATATGGAAGAATGTTGTGCAAGAATTACAAACAAAATAGTAGACTATACAATTAGAACAGCAATACAATGAGTAGTACAAAGAAATATGATGACTTTGGAATGATCCATCGTAAACATAGAGCAAGTGTACACACACACACACACACACACACACACACACACACATATATATATATATATATATATATATATATATATATATATATATATATACATACATATATATATATATATATATATATATATAAATATATATATATATATATATATTATATACATATATTATATATATATTATATATACAGTATTTATATATATACATATATATATATATGCAATATATATATGTATATATAAGTATATTTATATATATATATATATATATATATATATATATATATATATATATATATATATATATATATATATATATATATATTACGTATAACTACACGGTGTCTCCCTGTGACTCGGGTAGGGCAAGGCCAACTATTGGCCTTGGGGTAGGGGAGAGAGAGGTTAGCCATACCCTGGTGAGATGGAATACCTCGAGAGGGAAGGGGAAGGGCGTGAAAGAATTGAATGTTTGTGCACGCGCGCGCGTGCGTGTATGTGTGTGTGCATAACTATCTAATTATCAAGCCATCATTTTTTACGTACTCTAGTTATTAAATCACAAATAAAATAATGTGGACATAATTAAAAAAAGATAAGCATCAGCTGAACCTCTCAAACACAACAGTTTCCACCTGACTCACACCAAGGTGAGGTCAAGAGGAAATACGACTAATATGTAGCAATGCAGCCATTATCGATTGGGGCAGCGACATTCCATTCTGCGAGAGACAGCCGTCACAAATTTCTGAATCTCAAAGAGCATTTCCCAGTACGTGTCGGTCAGGTTGGTGTCACCGCTTACGGCCCCAGTGACAGCCAGATTGCCACGCAAGTCTCTCTCTCTCTCTCTCTCTCTCTCTCTCTCTCTCTCTCTCTCTCTCTCTCTCTCTCTCTCTCTCTCTCATTTACCTCCTTATCCTACGCAATGAATTAGGTTCCTGGTCGTTATTGCTTGATGAGAACTAAAAATTCTAAAGGGGCACTCAGTAGAGCGCAGACGTCTTTTGCTCGACCTTGACCTTGGCCTTCGACCTAGGACTTTCAAAATTGAATCACTTCCAACGCTCAACATAACGATTAATCCCTGACCGTTTCTCTACTTTTTTTTATTAAAATTGTTAACTCCGCCACTATAGCTTATTTCTCGACCTTCACTTGCAACATAGGACTTTCAGAATTAATCATTTTCACGTCTTAACATAGCAATTAATCCCCGAACGTTTCACTGCTAAACGACCAAAATTGTGGCCAGGAAGTTGTTCACACACGAACAAACCGACAAAAGGGGGCGAAAACATAACCTCCTCCCAACTTCGTTGGCGAAGGTAATACTCACTAGCCCTTTCCTCTATGAGGAAAACGATCTGGCAACAATATATATATATATATATATATATATATATATATATATATATATATATATATATATATATATATATATATATATATATATATATAGTGTGTGTGTGTATGTATGTGTTTGTGTGTGTTAACAGAAGCAACAAAATTAGCAGCGCCAGTAGTAGTAGTAGTAGTAGTAGTAGTAGTAGTAGTAGTAGTAGTAGTAGTAGTAGTAGTAGTAGTATCCAAACTGCAAACCCAATTGGAAAAATGAATAGCCTACTACAATCCCTGGAACTTTATTATGGAAACCTTCCCATTAATGTAAAAGAAATAAGTATACCAGAATTTATGAAATAGACAGCGGGCAAAACATGATAAAATCCAATTATGAAAAGAGCCTCTTATGAGTCTGTTCAATAGGAAATCATTTGCACCAGTCTGAACTTCAAGGAAAAAACTGAGACAATCCGAGAATATTGTTATCAAAAGCTAAGAGAGAAAGTGTTGAATGTTAGAATTAATTACATGAATAGTACGGTGTGACGAATGGCCAATGTAGAAGAAAACAGTCACATAAAATTCCATTTCATTCCGATTGAGATTGGCAAAGTAAGGCATATCAGAGATCAGAAGTTCCTATTGCAGAATCAATGATGGTAGGTCAGAGCAATTCCTGGAATTGTGTCACATCATAATTTTGTCTTAAGTAGATTCGGATGCAAAGTAAAAAAGTCTAAATAATGCAATTTATATGAGAAGAAACAGAATCTAATCCTGACGGTACGCATTGATATTCTAAGCAAGCGCCGAAGAGGTCTTTTTATTATCTCTCTATATGCTATCCATCAAAGTCTGGACTGTGATAGATTAAACCTAATTACAGATGCCATATTTACCAAAAACCTCTGTAACTTATATCACATTGGCATCCACATTTACAACAGACTTGAAAATGTAGGATATTCTTTCCTAGTAAACTGACATTCCTCTTGCACCATAAATGGCTTCGCATTTAAGCAATACAGCTCTCTTGATGTCTCAAATGACGAATTCAAATGCCGGTATAATTTGAGAACTTCTGGTTCATGCGGAATATCATATACAGTCACTAAAATCAATATGTAGTCATCCAGTAATACTGCATATCACATGACGCAACCATGTCAAAAAAGCAGTGGTTCTTGAACCTTTTGTCTTGCGGCCCCTTTGGTATTATGTATAGATCCCTCGACCCCCTACCCCTGAAAATTTTTAATTACCATCCCAGATGGAAAAACAATAGGCACTGTCTGGCATCCCTGCTTCCGCCCAACCTAACCCAAGTTTAAGAATCAATGAAGAGACTCTAGAGATCACAACTCTAGGGTTTTGCTGGACATCTCCAGCCAGTATATGTACTTCACACTTTAAAATAAAGTTATCATTAATGGTAACAATTTGAGCAAGCCTATATATAATAATTAATGGTAACAGTTTGA
>NC_090745.1:97016620-97020916 GCF_036898095.1 Palaemon carinicauda
ATGGTTCTTTGCTCAATATTTTAGAAAAGGGTTGAAATCTATTAATAAAATAATATATATGCTATATTAAAGCTCTCAAAATTATTCAATTTTATAAGCTTAGACATTTTTAGTATTTATAAATATTGCAAAATGAAGATTCGCACTTTATAGAAATACAAACTGTAATTATTCTTTTTACTCTGAAAAATTGGATAATATTACACTTTATTTTCTTATTTAATATTAATTACTCTATCATACTATGTAGATGTGTGTGATGTAGTTGTGATAACACATTAAGACTTAGATAATTCTGACGTAGGCACAGTAAATAACTACGCGGACGGCTGGTAATCACGCGTACCAACCTTATCCAGACGACAGGTGAGCTGGCGGAATACGTCCTTCTGTTCACTTGACTATATTTCGCACCATACATTGGCGTTAGTACACATACACACACACACACACACCTATATATATATATATATATATATATATATATATATATATATATATATATATATATATATATATATATATATAAGTAAACCCTAGAACAACAAGGAAATACATTACCAATGGAAAAAAAAGGATAAATATTTTGCTTTCAACGAAATTGACTGATTTCCACAGAAAATAAAACGTTTTCCCGTTATGCCCCTCTCCGATGGACACTGGTGAGATCCTGGAACTTTGGGTGGTCAAAAACAGGAAAAAAAATGATTATTCAATACTTTCGAGATTCGGGAAAGGCCACAGAACCTAACACATCCCCACTTAACCTAACCTAGTAGCTCCCAAGTCCCAGACCTAACCAAAGGCAAGCCCCAAGGAACCTTTCCAGATAACAGATCTAGCCGGGGGAAAGCCCTACAGACATCCCTACCGAGGTCGCAAACTCTGATCGTAAATCACAAATACTTCCTTTCTTATGATTGACACCTATGTCTCTTAGCAATCCTCACAGTCAAATTACAATAAAAAATATGTTGTCTTCCCTAAAAGATAAGTCAGAATCGCACTTAGGACACTTTAAAGTTTTAAGGATACCCATGAGATTTAAAAAAGGAGCGCAACACATGTGGTTCGGAAAATATAAACAGAATATTTGAGGGGAATAAGATGCCAATATTCCGAGTAATTTCTCGTGGATTTGTTATGTTTCCCAGAGAATAGTGTATAGAAATGAAAAGGTCAGTTTTACCATTATTTATCTATTCGCCAGTTAATTTTCTCCACCCAAAACCCACGGCTCCCACTGGGTGGTCCCTACTCCAGTAGGATATATTAGGGTACATCTTATTGATTATTTACTTGCGACAGAAATTAAGGTAATTTTCGAAGAACACGGGAGTTTTTCTATAATAATACACACACACACACACACACACACACACACACATATATATATATATATATATATATATATATATATATATATATATATATAAATATATATATATATATATATATATATATATATATATATATATATATATACATATACATATACATATATATATATATATATATATATATATATAAAGGTGATGGAGGCAACTACTGTATGCAATACAAGGATATAATATTATTTAGTACCAGGGAAGATGTATGATTAGATTTGGATTAATAAAGTATGGTAGACGACAGAGAGGCTGATAGCGGAAGTTCAGTTATAGGTCAGGTAAGAAAGAAGGTGTGTGGATGAAGTATCTCGAGAAATATATATATGAGAGGGCTAAAAGTAATTCGCAAAGTAAAAGGTATAGAGAAGGTACTGTAAAAGATATCTCTCAAAATCTTCCCTGTTGTTGAGAAGTGAAGCATGTGTTAGGAGTACGTTGGCAGGAGAATGAGTTATTAGTGAAAAGTGGATCAGGGTCTAAGGTGTACTCTGTCTCTATGGATCTTCAACATTTTTGCGGATCGAGTGATACGAGGGCTCAAAGAAAGGACAATGAATGTAGGTGCAATGTTATGTACTTTCATATGGTATTCAGAATTACATTACAATATGAACATTTCTACATAAAATTCTATATCCTACATTTTCTTAAAACCAAGATAAAAACTATTCCGTAATCTAACAGTTTCTCAATATTCATTTTAATCATATATATATGTTCTATATAGAAGTCTATTCGGCTTTATAATTATGTCTTCAGTTCTTTCTATCTTTATCTATTAGTTAGATACGATCAAGAAGCATAACAATAAGTAGGTTTAAAAATATCAAAATTGCAATCCGTTAACATTTAGCATTTCATAATCTGGCAAAGCTTTTCACTGATGAATTTTATATAAAATTATTCAACTCTTATATAAAATTATTTAACTCACTGTGAAACAACAGTCATTTCTATAAGTTATTCATGCGAAATATATTCCTAAATCATACATCATATATTTTTCATGATTATTTCTAAAATGATATATATATTTTTCGATAAAAAAACGTACTTTAATCACGCAATTTTTATCATTTCATAAAATCACAAAGATATTCTATTTACAGCATGAAAAAGTTCAATCATTGCTCGATATAAAGCACTAAACCAGAAGCTATTATGTGGAATGGTTTTGACGTGAATAAAGCGCGCAAAAACACTTCTCAGCGAGAGCGCCACTTTTTTACTTGGGTAAAAGCATTGTACCTAATACTAAGTAACGTAATATAAAAGGCATGAAATTTAGCAGGATGTGTGCAATAGATAGATAAGGCTATAATTCTCCTTAGAAGCCAATGGCCTATAAGGAAGGAAAAGTAAGTCAATTCAATATGACATGAAGGGAGGGAGAAGGAGTCAAGGGCTAAAAGAGATGGCCATGAATACAGAATTAGGTGAGCCGACTAACCAATGAAATTTACCTATGGTAAGCAGCTCTTCTAAGAGAACACTCCAAAATCAACCCATTGTTCTCTAGTCTTCGGTCGAGCCATAGCCTCTGTACCATGGCCTTCCACTGTCTTGGGTTAGAGTTCTCTTGTTTGAGGGTAATCTCGGGCACACTATTCTATATTTCTCTTCTTCTTGTTTTGTTAAAAGTTTTTATAGTTTATATAGGAAATATTTATTTCAATGTTGTTACTGTTCATAAAATATTGAATTTTTCCTTGCTTCCTTTCCTCACTGGGCTATTTTCCCTGTTGGAGCCCCAGGGCTTAAAGCATCCTGCTTTTCCAACTAGGTTGTATAATGATAATAATAACAATAATAATAACAATAACAATAATAATAATGATAATAATAATAATAATAATAATAATAATAATAATAATAATAATAATAAATAGGACAAAACACTATAGCAGTTATAGTAGAAGTAAAAGCCAAGGTGGACGTGGATGAAAGGATTGTGTATCCACATATCTATAAAGTAAACCATTTATACTGAATGTTAATGGAATAAAAATAAGGCAGCAGCGGTTGCAATGAACTTTTTTTTGTAAAATGTGTGGTGTAAGAATTAAAATGTGATAAATGTTAGCACAGATGATTGGAAAGATTGGTGAATTTTGAAGTGGTTCAGTCACGTGGAAAAATGAACAATAATAGATTATGAAAGAAGATGATATTTATAAAGTGTATAGAGAGGAAGGCGTCAAAATGGTTTGATAAATGGTATTAAAGATGCAATGGGAAGGAATAACAAGGGAGCACATGATATCTACAAAATGAGTTTGGCGTGCTGCTGAATTTTAAGATTTATGCATTTTCGATATGTACCCCTTCAGCAATAAAAATAAAATAAGAATAAAAATAATAATAATAATAATAATAATAATAATAATAATAATAATAATAATAATAATAATAATAATAATAATAATAATAATAATAATAATAATGTTGACATCTTTCTTCACCCGCATCATGTCTGCGCGATCAGACGAAAATCTCCTACCATCACTAATCCGCAGAATGGAGGTAAAGCAGAAGGATATAAAGCAAGTGCAGCTAAGAGCATAGGGAATTAAGCAAAAGCTTCTAAGTTATGCCTACAGTGTGCCGTGGTAAGTACAATGAGTGCCTTAATCAACCAGCACCCCTACCATGATGACTTGCTACACGTGAACCTTCTGTGTAGCTGTATGAATCATCTAATATCGTGGAAGTACATCTATAACTCAATAGTTAAATAATAAACGTAGCAGCCAGATGGTTTGCTTTTCCTTAAAGTCATTTCCTGTTAACCCTTTTACTCCCAGGCTATTTGGAACTTTCCAACCCTTAATCCCCAGGGGTTATTTTTTTTCAAGCACACTTTGCAGTATATTTCTTTTAAATTGCTCTAAGAGCCTTAATTTTC
>NC_090745.1:97021416-97026416 GCF_036898095.1 Palaemon carinicauda
ATTGTGAAATAATTCACCAAATTCCATACTGTCATTGCTTTATAAACTAGTTGATAAAAAGTTTTGTAATATTAGAGACTAATCCCTTTCAATAAAAATAAAGTTTACATCAAAATTACAGGTAATATAAGTATACACATATATATAAACATTATATATATATATATATATATATATATATATATATATATATATATATATATATATATATACATATATACATATATACATATACATATATACATATATATATACATATATATATACATATATATATACATATATATATACATATACAGTACATATATATATACATATACAGTACATATATATATATATATATATATATATATATATATATATATATATATATATATACACACATTATATATATATATATATTTATATATATATCTATCTATACTATATATATATAGATATATATATATATATATATATATATATATATGTATACATTATAATATATATACATTATATATATGTATACATTATAACATATATGTATATATATATATTTTTATATATGTATATATATATATATATATATATATATACACATTATATATATGTATACACTATAATATATATGCATATATATATGTATATATATACATATACATTATAATATATATATATATATATATATATATATATATATATATATATATATATATTAATTCGTTTGACAGAAACTTATATTCTATTAAATTTCCTAATTCTGATTTATATATCAATCTCTGGAACCGTCATTCATCTCACTCACTATGTCTGATCATCCTTTATATTCAGATCTTCCCGTCGTAATACTATGTATGCAGTTAATTCTAATAGTCATACCTTGTTCATCATAAGACTCAATACTGCATATTAGTCTGTAAGTTTTATTCCAGCTGTGACCAAGTTGAGGAATGGTCTTCCTAATCACGTAGTTGAATCGGTGGAACTTCAAAAGTTCAAACTTACAGAGAATGATTTTATGTTAAACAAGCTGACATAATTTTTTTTTTTTATAGTTTAATCATGGGAGATCTATTTTAATTTTGTTACTGTTTTTAAAATATGTTATCTTATTTGTTCATTACTTCTCTTGTAGTTTATCTATTTCTTCATTTCCTTCCCTAACTGGGTTATTTTTCAGTATTGGAGCACTTGGGATAGCATTCCGCTTTTCCAATTAGGGCTGTAGCTTAGCTAATAATAATAATAATAGTAATAATAATAATAATAATAATAATAATAATAATAATAATAATAATATATAGTTTTATATATACAGTAAACATAATATATATATATATATATATATATATATATATATATATATATATATATATATATATATATATATATATTTATATATACATATATACATACAGTATATATATATATATATATATATATATATATATATATATATATATATATATATATATATATTATACACATACATATATAATATATACACACATGCATATAATATAAACTATATTTACATATACATATATGTATTATGTATAATGTATATAAACTGTGTGCG
Source organism: Palaemon carinicauda (assembly GCF_036898095.1). NCBI lineage: Eukaryota > Metazoa > Arthropoda > Malacostraca > Decapoda > Palaemonidae > Palaemon > Palaemon carinicauda. The sequence continues at coordinate 97,022,975 of NC_090745.1, forward strand.
TATACTGTATATTGCTTCTCTACTCAGACATAAAAAACTAACACAACACATAAATATACAGCAATTATAATAACGATATTGATGCCACGTGTATTAATAGGTAAAACAATGAATGGCAATAAGAGTACGCACAACGTAACACTAAGGTATTATCAAAAGTGTTAATATGTTTATGGAAAAAACGATAATGGTTTCTTGTAGCTCGCTCCGAGGCTTACTAATGACGTCATTCATTCAGATATTATCAAAGAAGAATACAAAAAAAGTCATATATCTTTTTAAGATACTTCCTCTTCTCATAATAATGAAGCTTCATTTTTAATAATAAAGATTGTCCATTTTCATATTCTTAGTTCCATTTGCTACAGACAAAGGATGATGAACATTTTCATTTGCTTTCCTCCACTCATACGTGATCATTAATTTCATTCATATTCGTCATTCTTTATATATATATATATATATATATATATATATATATATATATATATATATATATATATATATATATATATATATATACACATGTATATATATATACATATTTATATATATATATATATATATATATATATATATATATATATATACATATTTATATATATATATATATATATATATATATATATATATATATATATATATATAAATATATATATATATACATATTTATAGATACACATATATACATATATATAGATACACACATATATACATATTTATAGATACACATATATACATATATATACATATATATACACACATATATATATATATATATATATATATATATATATAGAGAGAGAGAGAGAGAGAGAGAGAGAGAGAGAGAGAGAGAGAGAGAGAGAGAGAGAGAGAGAGAGAGAGAGAGAGAGAGAGAGAGAGAGAGATCTATATAGATATAGATATATAAATATATATATATATATACATATATAATACATATACATATATATACATATATACATACATACATACATATATATACACATTTTTCTATACATATATCTATACATATATATATATATATATATATATATATATATATATATATATATAGTATATATATATATATATATATGTATATATATACATATATATATATATATGTATATATATATATGTATATATATATATATATATATATATATATATATATATATATATATATATATATATATATATATATATATCTATACATACATACATACATACATATATATATATATATATATATATATATATATATATATATATATATATATATATATATATATCTAAACATACATACATCCATCCATCCATATACCAAGGCACTTCCCCCAATTTTGGGGGGTAGCCGACAACAACAATGAAACAAAACAAAAAGGGGACCTCTACTCTCTATGTTCCTTCAGCCTAATCAGGGACTCAACCGAGTTCAGCTGGTACTGCTAGGGTGCCACAGCCCAACCTCCCACATTTCCACCACAGATGAAGCTTCATAATGCTGACTCCCCTACTGCTGCTACCTCCGCGGTCATCTAAGGCACCGGAGGAAGCAGCAGGGCCTACTGGAACTGCGTCACAATCGCTCGCCATTCATTCCTATTTCTAGCACGCTCTCTTGCCTCTCTCACATCTATCCTCCTATCACCCAGAGCTTTCTTCACACCATCCATCCACCCAAATCTTGGCCTTCCTCTTGTACTTCTCCCATCAACTCTTGCATTCATCACCTTCTTTAGCAGACAACCATTTTCCATTCTCTCAACATGGCCAAACCACCTCAACACATTCATATCCACTCTAGCCGCTAACTCATTTCTTACACCCGTTCTCTCCCTCACCACTTCGTTCCTAACCCTATCTACTCGAGATACACCAGCCATACTCCTCAGACACTTCATCTCAAACACATTCAATTTCTGTCTCTCCATCACTTTCATTCCCCACGACTCCGATCCATACATCACAGTTGGTACAATCACTTTCTCATATAGAACTCTCTTTACATTCATGCCCAACCCTCTATTTTTTACTACTCCCTTAACTGCCTCCAACACTTTGCAACCTTCATTCACTCTTTGACGTACATCTGCTTCCACTCCACCATTTGCTGCAACAATAGACCCCAAGTACTTAAACTGATCCACCTCCTCAAGTAACTCTCCATTCAACATGACATTCAACCTTGCACCACCTTCCCTTCTCGTACATCTCATAACCTTACTCTTACCCACATTAACTCTCAACTTCCTTCTCTCACACACCTTTCCAAATTCTGTCACTAGTCGGTCAAGCTTCTCTTCTGTGTCTGCTACCAGTACAGTATCATCCGCAAACAACAACTGATTTACCTCCCATTCATGGTCATTCTCGCCTACCAGTTTTAATCCTCGTCCAAGCACTCGAGCATTCACCTCTCTCACCACTCCATCAACATACAAGTTAAACAACCACAGCGACATCACACATCCCTGTCTCAGCCCCACTCTCACCGGAAACCAATCACTCACTTCATTTCCTATTCTAACACATGCTTTACTACCTTTGTATAAACTTTTCACTGCTTGCAACAACCTTCCACCAACTCCATATAACCTCATCACATTCCACATTGCTTCCCTATCAACTCTATCATATGCTTTCTCCAGATCCATAAACGCAACATACACCTCCTTACCTTTTGCTAAATATTTCTCGCATATCTGCCTAACTGTAAAAATCTGATTCATACAACCCCTACCTCTTCTAAAACCACCCTGTACTTCCAAGATTGCATTCTCTGTTTTATCCTTAATCCTATTAATCAATACTCTACCATACACTTTTCCAACTACACTCAACAAACTAATACCTCTTGAATTACAACACTCATGCACATCTCCCTTACCCTTATATAGTGGTACAATACATGCACAAACCCAATCTACTGGTACCATTGACAACACAAAACACATATTAAACAATCTCACCAACCATTCAAGTACAGTCACACCCCCTTCCTTCAACATCTCAGCTTTCACACCGTCCATACCAGATGCTTTTCCTACTCTCGTTTCATCTAGTGCTCTCCTCACTTCATCTATTGTAATCTCTCTCTCATTCTCATCTCCCATCACTGGCACCTCAACACCTGGAACAGCAATTATATCTGCCTCCCTATTATCCTCAACATTCAGCAAACTTTCAAAATATTCCGCCCACCTTTTCCTTGCCTCCTCTCCTTTTAACAACCTTCCATTTCCATCTTTCACTGTCTCTTCAATTCTTGCGCCAGCCTTCCTTACTCTCTTCACTTCTTTCCAAAACTTCTTCTTATTCTCTTCATATGACTGACTCAATCCCTGACCCCACCTCAGGTCAGCTGCCCTCTTTGCCTCACGTACCTTGCGCTTTACTTCCACCTTTTTCTCTCTATATTTTTCATACTTCTCTATACTATTACTCTGCAGCCATT
>NC_090745.1:97031416-97033916 GCF_036898095.1 Palaemon carinicauda
CCGTAATGTACAGTATCTCAATGCGAGGTAGCATCAGTTCTTAGATGACGGGAGAACAATAACATATCACAGGTCTTCCTCTTCTGTGGTTATGAGAGGTATTCCAATAACTGATAATTTAAAGGCCTTTACGAATAACAGAGGCAAGGGACAGAGATAATGCCTTGGCTAGCAGGACAATGCACTAGAGACTGAACATATGTACTTACGATATCCACCCAAGCTAGGACCAGGGAGGGCCAAGCAATGGCTACTGCCGACTTTGGTCTCCACGCCCCCCCCCCCCCCCGCCCCTCCCCTGCTCACAAAGAGGTTGAGCTTGCATCCATTACAAGAAATTATGGAGTTTGAACGGACTCGAACCCAAGTTAAGCAGACCCGGGCGTTTCCAAATAGCCACCACAATTAACATGCATGGCTCTAAATGATGCGAAACTAAGACGGGTTAAAAAGTCGACATCTAATAATGCAACTTAAAAAAAGAAATAAACATACACTAATGGATGAAAATGGGTAAAAATTTACTAATAAATTTAGGTGTTCAAATATAAAATTTTGAGCGATTGATCTAATCAGCTGTGAGAAACCATGATGTCAAAAGATATTAAATCGTGTGAGATCATTCTGGTGGAGTGCAGTCAACCACATTTTACATGGATGATTGAAGAATTGCTTATAAAATAAGCAAATATTGATATATATGACTGATGTATATATATATATATATATATATATATATATATATATATATATATATATATATATATATATATATATATATATATATGTATATATATATATATATACATACATATATATATATATATATATATATATATATATAATATATGTATGTATATATATATATATATATATATATATATATATATATATATATATATATATATATATATATATATATGTATATTATATATATGACAAAGTAAACAAGAGCATGAACTTATTAACAAATGCTTGCTGAAAAGAAACCATAAAGTGAATTGAAGTTTAGTCTGAAATAGGCCAAGAAATGCACCTATGAGAAACCCTGGAAGATGCAATTGAGGTATATAATAATCACACAATGAAAACTGATTTATAAAAGAAGAAATGAGATTCAGTTTTAATAATCCCAAGACTATTAACGCATTTATTATCTTGTATTTATAGTACATTGCAGGTATTCACATTCCAAGTTTGTGGACATATTTCATTTTAAGCATCCTAATTTTTTAACTAAAGTTACATTCCATCATTTTGAAAATATAAAATTCGGAAGTCAATATTCCTTCCCTAAAAGGGAATGATAAAACTTTGACCCAGGGGAAAAAATCAGTTCGCATCGTTCAAGCCTTAATCACGGAGGGAGGAGAGCAAGATTCAATCAAATGACACCCCACATATACTGACTAAAGACCTGAACCTACCCCTGAAAGAGGAAAAATCTCTCTCTCTCTCTCTCTCTCTCTCTCTCTCTCTCTCTCTCTCTCTCTCTCTCTCTACATCTGATGTATTTTTTCATTAAAACTAGTAATGATGTCACTCAATACGAATTCCCTATTATTATTATTTGCTGAGCCACAACCCTAGTTGGAAAAGCAGGATGCTATAAGCCAAGGGGCTCCAACAGGGAAAATAGCCTACAGAGGATAGGAAACAAGGAAAAATAAAATATTTTAAGAGTAACAACATTAAAATAAACATCTCCTATATAAACTATTAAAACTTTAACAAAACAAGGGGAAGAGAAATAAGATAGAATAGAGTGCCTGAGTGTACCCTCGAGCAAGAAAACTCTAGCCCAAGACAGTGGAAGACCATGGTACAGAGGTTATGGCATTACCCGAGACTAGAGAACAATGGTTTGATTTTGAAGTGTCCATCTCCTAGAAGAGCTGCTTACCATAGCTAAAAAGTCTCTTCTACCCTAAACAAGAGGAAACTGGCCACTGAACAAATACAGTGCAGTAACCCCTCAAGTGAAGATGAATTGTTTGGTAATCTCAGTGTTGTCAGGTGTATGAAGACAGAGAATATGTAAAGAATAGGCCAGACTATTCGGTGTGTGTGTGTGTGTGTGTGTGTGTGTGTGTGTGTGTGTGTGTGTAGGGAAAGGGAAAATGAACCGTAACCAGAGAGAAGGATCCAATGCAGTACTGTCTGGCCAGTCAAAAGACTCCATATCTCTCTAGCGAGAGTATCTCAACGGTTGGCCGGTGCCCTGGCCAACCTACTATCTACTAAAGTAGGTAGTAAAGCGTTTTCCACAAATTAATCTTAAATTTATCATCCAATCCAGTCTCATAGACCTACTCAAAAGTTTCTAAAAAAAAATTGGGGGGGGGGGAGCTAATGGCATTTCCTTTACTGAAAAAAAAAAAGATCTTTTCCTTTCATTTGAAAGGCTGACGCTATATGATAGCGGTCCGAAAACATTCTTTCGATAATTGCGCAAGCATAAAAACAGCTGAGGAAAAAAAGGTACCTCAAATACACCTTT
>NC_090745.1:97036416-97051416 GCF_036898095.1 Palaemon carinicauda
TTCTAACGGGGCACTCAGTAGAGCGCAGACCTCCTTTTGCTCGACCTTGCCCTTGGACCTAGGACATTCAAAACTGAATCACTTCCAACGCTCAACATAACAATTAATCCCTGACCGTTTCTCTACTTTTTTATTAAAATTGTGAACTCCGCCATTATAGCTTATTTCTCGACCTTCACTTTTAACATAGGACTTTCAGAATTAATCACTTTCACGTCTCAACATAGCAATTAATCCCTGAACGTTTCACTGCTAAACGAGCAAAATTGTGGCCAGGAAGTTGTTCACACACGAACAAACCGACAAAAGGGGAAGAAAACATAACCTCCTCCCAACTTCGTTGGCGAAGGTAATACATGCTAGCCCTTTCCTCTATGGGGAAAACGATCTGGCAACAATATACAGTGGAACCTCTACACACGAACGTATCTACATCCGAATTTTCCAACATCCGAAGTAAAATTCGAGCAAATTTTTTACTCTACACCCGAATTTTATTTCGACACACGAAGAAGCAATTTTCGTCGTACCGGTTGTATCCGAATTTTTCGACACGCGAAGTACAATTCGAACACGTTCCTACTCTACACCCGAATTTTTTTTTCGACACCCGAAGTAAACAATACTCGTATGCGTAGTCGGTGCTCATAGCGCCTGATGTGTTTTTTATTTCCGCCAATAGAAGGCAGCACTTCAACCTCGGAGGGACCCTCAATTAGCGTGGCTTTGGTCAGTCCTCTGTTCTCGTTGGCTTTATGTGGTTGTGCCCTGTGCGTTCTGCTATTAATTGTGTTTTAATCGTGATTTTTTACATTCATCCTTTTACGGTATTTTACGAAAATCATGGGTCCTAAAAGGCTTAGTTTCGCAAGTGGTAGTGGTAGTGGTGAGAAAAGGAATAAGGGAATGCTTTCTTTAGAAGTAAAGCAAGGAATTATTGAAAAGCATGAGCGTGGCGTCCGTATGAGTGAACTTGCAATAAGTTCCGCGCAAATAAAAGAGGTGTTAGGAAAATATCAAGACGTGGTCGACTTCATCGACAAATACCATCCAAAGAAATTGCAGGTTTGTCGTATAGCTGCGCAGTTTGATGATGTTTCCCTAACTTATTTTCGAAACATTCTGAAAAGCTGTACCAAGCAACTTTCTATCGATAGCTTCTTTAAAAAAACTACGAAGCGAACTCGTGATGAAGAGGAAGGAAGTGGTTCAAAGAAAACAGCAAAGAGTGAAGAGAAAAAAATTCAATCAATTTTAAGTGTAGAGACTGAAAGTGATTAAAATTAATCATCAAAAAGAAAAGAAAATGTAAAAAAAAAATATAAATTATAAAAAAAAAAAAGCTAAGTTATGTTAAAGTTCACTTAGTGTAAGTTAGAATAAGTTACGGTAGTGTACGTTTATCGTAGTTAACCTCTCTACCTCCTCGCCGCCCGTCCGTCTCCTCTCTGCGTAGCAAGACTAACAACACCTGCGCTGGAGTTTCTAAGGTAAAGTGACGCTAAAAACCCGTTTCTTATTTATCATTTTTTGCTAATTCTTCTTATTTACATGTCTATTCTTCTTATTTACATGTCTATTATCTAATTTAGTGTTCATTATTCTCATGGGAAAATTATGTGTAGTAGTTTATTAAGAAGTTATCATAGGTTTTTGGGCTCAACCACGGATTAATCCTATTTCAATGTATTCTTATGGGAAAATTCGTTTCGACAACCGAATATTTTCTACATCCGAAGTTGGTTCTGGAACGGATTAAATTCGTATGTAGAGGTTCCACTGTATATATATATATATATATATATATATATATATATATATATATATATATATATATACATATATAAATATATATATATACACACACACACATATATATATATATATATATATATATATATATATATATATATATATATATATATATATGTGTGTGTGTGTGTGTATGTGTGTGTGTTTGTGTGTTAACAGAAGCAACAAAATTAGCAGCGCCAGTAATAGTAGTAGTAGTATCCTAACTGTAAACCCAATTGGAAAACTGAATAGCCTACTACAATCCCTGGAACTTTAATATGGAAACCTTCCCATTAATGTAAAAGAAATAAGTATACCAGAATATATGAAATAGTCAGCTGGGAAAACATGATAAAATCCAATTATGAAAAGAGCCTCATATGAGTCGGTTCAATAGGAAATAATTTGCACCAGTCCGAACTTCAAAGAAAAACTGAGAATCCGAGAACATTGTTACTACAACCTAAGAGAGAAGTGTTGAATGTTAGAATTGATTACATGAATAGTACTGTGTGACGAATGGCCAATTTAGAAGAAAACAGTCACATAAAATTCCATTTTATTCCGATTGAGATTGGCAAAGTAAGGTATATCAGTGATCAAAAGTTCCTATTGCAGAATCGATGATGGTAGGTCAGAGCAATTCCTGGAATTGTGTCACATCTTCGTAATTTTGTCTTAGCTAGATTCGGATGCAAAGTAAAAAACTCTAAATAATGAAATCTATATTAGAAGAAATCTAATCCTGACGGTACGCGTTGAAATTCTCAGCAAGCGCCGAAGAGGTCTTTTTATCTCTCTATGTGCTATCCATCAAAGTCTGGACTGTGATAGATTAAACCTAATTACAGATGCCATACTTACCAAAAAACTCAGTAACTTTTATCACATTGGCATCTACACTTATAAGAGACTTGAAAATGTAGGATATTCTTTCCTAGTAAACTGACATTCCTCTTGCATCATAAATGGCTTCGCATTTAAGCAATACAGCTCTCTTGATGTCTCAAATGACGAATTCAAATACAGGTATAATTTGGAAACTTCTGGTTCATGCGGAATATCAAATATACAGTCACTAAAATCAATAAGTAGTCATCCAGTAATACTGCATATCACATGACGCAGCCATGTCAAAAATGCAGTGGTTCTTGAACATTTGCCTTGCGGCCCCTTTGGCATTATGTATAGATCCTTCGACCCCCTACCCCTGAAAACTTTTAATTACCATCCCAGATGGAAAAACAACACGCACTATATGGCAACCCTGCTTCCGTCCAACCTGACCCAAGTTTAAGAATCAATGAAGAGACTAGAGATCACAACTCTAGGGTTTTGCTGGACATCTCCAGCCAGTATATGTACTTCATACTTGAAGACAAAGTTAACATTAATGGTAACAGTTTGAGCAAGCCTATATATACTTAAGTTAATAATATCATTCCAATAATCCGAAAAAGTCGAAAATACATAATATGGCGGAGATGACACACCATGCAAAACAAATTAGAGTACCTTCCAGGCAGGATCTACTTAGACCAGTCTAACAACTTCAGCTGATGTGAAGGGTAGTGATGGCCTTAAAAAGGAAGGTAAACATTTTAAAGAAGGAGATTAGGATAAGACAACGTCTTTATAAATCACTTGATGTCTTTGTTACCTCTAAAAAAACCTCTCCATTTCATCATTTAAAATAATCAAGATGAAAAGCAAGCGGACAAACGAAAGACCAATCTGACTCAAGGCAGTAGAACACCATGGTACAGCCACTCATAAGTTGGTGGATGTCCAGGTGTTTGAAAGATTTCCATTTCATCCCTTTCTTGACAACAGGTATCTGAGAGGGCGAAACCAGTCAAATGAGTAGTTGAATATTTGATAAATTTCGCGCTCCCAGACACCTGTCGTCCAGAAAAGGATGAAATGGAAATCTCTCTCAAACACCCGGACATCCACCAACTTATATGACAGACTGCACAACCCTTTTGGAACCGTCAGAATTTTGGAACGGTGGCCTAATATCTTTCACGGGTCCTAAAAAACACTACCGATTTTTTTTAATGATTTCAGCGATTTTGCAGATTCGGCTATTGAACCGTTTTAATATTGGAAAATGTTTAGTCAATAGTAACCTAAAAAAATAACTGTTGTGCCGTAAAATTGACAGGCGACATAAATTTCAAAATGTAATAATTTAGAATTCATTTGCCTATAATCATCATCTAATATGGATTCAATAACTTGAGTAATTATGCATGCCATTAAGTAAAAATGTAAAAATTCTTTGATGAATAATTGATGAAGGTTGAAATTAATTAGATCATTCATCAAGGTTTAAATCCCAAAAACCATATTTTACAGCGATTGCATGAGAAAGTTTGATAATTATAATTTGTGTATGTATAAGTATTTGAGTATCAAAGCGTGCCAAAATATTTGAAAATATATTTCATTATACATTTATTGCTAGCAAACCATTCATTTCGGTTTTCGAAAGACCAAAAACAAATTCAGAAAAAAAAACATTTTGATCCGTTTTCGATATATCTAAAAAAAAAACATTATTATCCCAAAAATATGAAGCTCTATTACATACATAATTTATACACTATGCACACACACACACACACACATATATATATATATATATATATATATATATATATATATATATCTATATATATATATATATATATATATATATATATATATATATATATATATATGTATACATATGTATACGCACATATATAATATAAAATATATACACATATAAATATATATATATATATATATATATATATACATATATATACACATATATATTTATACATATATATACATATACATATATATATATACATATATATACATACATATATAATATATATACACAATTATATATAAATATATATATATACATACATATATATATATATACATATATATATATATATATATATGTATATATATATATATATACATATATATATATATATATATATATATGTATATATATATATATATATATATATATATATATATATATAAATATATAATATATATATACATACATATTATATATATTAATATATATATATTATTATTATTATTATTATCATTATTATTATTATTATTATTATTATTAAATGCTAAGCTACAACCCTAGTTGGAAAAGCGGGATGCTATAACACCAGGGGCCCCAACAGGGAAAATAGCCCAGTGAGGAAAGGAAACAAGGATAAATAAAATATTTTAAGAACTGCAACAACATTAAAATAAATATTTCCTATGTAAACAATAAAAACTTTAACAAAATAAGAGGAAGAGAAACCAGATAGAACAGTGTGCCCGAGTGTACCCTCAAACAAGAGAGCTCTAACCTAAGACAGTGGAAGACCAGGGTACAGAGGCTATGGCACTACCAGAGACTAGAGAACAATGGTTTGATTTTGGAGTGTCCTTCTAGAAGGGCTGCTTACCATAGCTAAAGAGTCTCTTCTACCCTTACCAATAGGAAAGTAAAGCCACTGCACAATTACAGAGCAGTAGTTAACCCCTTGAGAGCAGAATTATTTGGTAATCTCAGTGTTGTCGGGTGTATGAGGACAGAGGAGAATCTGTAAAGAATAGGCCAGACTATTCGGTGTCTGTGTAGGCAAAGGAAAAGAACCGTAACCAGATAAAACGATCCAATGTAGTACTGTCTGGCCAATCAAAGGACCGCATAACTCTCTAGTGGTAGTATCTCAACGGGCGGCCGGTACGCTGGCCAATCTACTATCTATATGTGTGTATATATATATATATATATATATATATATATATATATATATATATATATATATATATATATATATTATCTTTCCGGTCACACTCAGCGGCATTGCCAGACGTATAACTACTCGGTCTCTCCCTGTCCCTCAGGTAGGGGGAGAGGGAGGCATAGTCATACCCTGGTGAGAGGGCGGTAAATGTGTGCATATCTAAACATCTAGCCGTTATTTTTGAAGGGTCGCGTACACCAGTTACTTGATAAAAAGTATTAAATCCAAATTGCTTTGTTTACAAAACCTACCAGTTTATCTATTCACCCAACATTGAGCCCATCTTAAAGATATTCGCGTAAAGAGAAACTTGGTCCTAACTCTAGTTCTGCCTCCTTCTGTGGATGTATATTAACCCTGGGCAGTAATATATATATATATATATATATATATACATATATATATATACATATATATATATATATATATATATATATATATATATATATATACACATATATATATACTAATATATGTGTATATACATATATATATATATATATATATATATATATATATATATATATATATATATATATATATTTACAAATATATATATATATATATATATATATATATATATATATTAATATATATTAATATATATACATATATAAATATATATATGTATATATATATATATATTAATATATATATACATATATATATTAAAATGTATATATATATATACATATATATAGATATATATATATATATTAATATATATATATATGTACATAAATATATATATATATATATATATATATATTAATACATATATATATATATTAATATATATATCATATATATATTAATACATATGTATATCGATGTATATATATACATATATATATATATATATATATATATATATATATATATATATATACACACACATATATATATACACACACATATACCGTATATATATATATATATATATATATATATATATATATATATATATATACACATATATATATATATATACACACACATATACCGTATATATATATATATATATATATATATATATATATATATATATATATATATATATATATATATATATACATATATATATACACCAAACACAAGCTCTTTCACACTTAATTAACAATGTGCTGTAGTAATAATTTCTCTCCCTAGAATATAATCAGGTGAAAACTGACACGACGGTCGGCAAAATCATCTGGGTAATTTGGGATCTTCGTCGGTGACCGTAATTGAATCTCGACGGGACAGTGACTCCGCTTATTGTGCATTTCTCGCTAATCATGTTTTAACGAATCGTGTGAACTTGAGCATTTTAGTCATTATTTATACAGTCATCATCACGGCAAAGAGTTTTAATTTATTCATAAGTGAATTAGTGACTTTATACATTATGGCTATATAATGCTAATGGCCTTATTTGGAATGGAATTAAAAAGTTAAAATTAAAATTCTTGTTTTGCTAACATACGCCTGAGGTGTCTAAGGCCTTTAAAATCTCCCCAAATGTAATCATAAACAACATTCATAAATTACACACATTGCTCAAAATTAAAGACTGAACTATTTCAGAACCTAGAAGTTAAAAATTCTATTTTTTAAGTTTGTTCGTTAATTTTTCTGAGGTCAATAAAAGGGAGGGGTTAATTTTCATACAAGCCTTCTATATTCATTAATATTCATAAAAGCGAGAAATTATCAGATTTCTATCTGCGGGCTTTCAGTGATCTGGTATACATAATAATAATAACAATAATAATAATAATAATAATAATAATAATAATAATAAAATCATAAAATATTGAAAATAAAAATGATAATAATAATAATAATAATAATCAATAATAACAAAATAAAATATCAAAAATAAAAATAATAACAATAATAATAATAAATAATAACAATAATAATAATAATAATAATAATAATAATAATAATAATAATAATAATAATAATAATAATAATGATAATTAATTATAATAAAATAATATAAAAAATTATAATAATAACAATAATAATAAATAACAATAATACTAATAATAATAATAATGATGATAAATAATTATAATAAAATCATAAAATATTGAAAATAAAAATGATAGTAATAAAAATAATAATTAATAATTATAAAATAAAATATCAAAATTAATAATAATAATAATAATAATAATAATAATAATAATAATAATATGTATTCGCCATAACAGCGACTGTAGAATGAGTATATGTCTGAAATAAATAATATAGCTATACTGAAGAAAGGGAACTAGAATAAAGAGTTAAAAGCTAGCGAGAGAAAATATGCTTACTATTGAGTATGGAAGCGTTCATCCCGGGCGCATTAACCTTTAGCCTTAACACATGTTGAACACCACCATAGGAAAAGAATCAAGCCATTGATGTGCAGAGCATAAACACATCTCCATCGTGAATGTATAACGTAGTTGTGAACGAGAATTTGCAGAGAATACACACCGTAGAGCAATCTCCAAAACTACCCCAATACCGCATCGTGTATGTATAATGTTGTACACAACTATGTAATATGTTAATATTTAAACAACTGTAAGTTAGAAGAGGCTATAACGATCAACATAGAAATCATTGTGTTATTCATTGTCTGACACATGGATTTTAGATCAATAACATGTCAATTTGTAATGATACTAACTCGCATATTGTCTATGTCACCAGGTTTGATCACAACAAATAAATAGTGAATTCAACACTGCGGTATCAATTGCTCCACCATTAGTCGCTAGAGAAAGAGAGGTCACTACATAATAATAATAATAATAATAATAATAATAATAATAATAATAATAATAATGATTCTGTTTACGGATAAAACCCTAGCCGTCGTCCAACTTGGGGCTAGAGCCTCTTAACCTCTGGCTAATAATCATGCAGACATGAAGCAGTTTGGTTCAAAAAACAATAATAAGAATATTAAAAACGATAATTGTAAAATAATAAATTTATGCGTCGAAAATTCTTTTCTTATAAATAAGAAAAATTCAACATCCAATGTTTTACTTTTAAATTACTGATTCTTGTGCAATTTAATTGGATGTCATCTAATAAAAATATATTTTCTGAATATATATTAATCCAACAACATTTTAGATATATACAAAATGTAAATCTGTCACCTTGACAAAATTAATTAAAATTAATCATTTGTGCTTATACGTTTTGCTATTTATGCGCTTAAAAATAACATTATCCCTCTATTAATAATGAAAATTAATAATGTACTTATACGTGCATTTACTGTATATATATATATATATATATATATATATATATATATATATATATATATATATATATATATATACATATATATATATATATATATATATATATATATATATATATATATATATATATATATATATATATATATATATATATATATATATATGTATTATAGCCACGAAAGGAAAAATGAAAAAGACTTGATTGGAGTTAGTACTTTCATCCACTCAGGACATTATCAAACTCAGCAATGAGAATACATATACAAAGACATCGTATTTATACTGGAGAAGGGGATCCAACAGCTGTCAGTTTCTTAATAATTCCGGAAAAGTCAGATTTTAGATAAAAGGATAATACTGGATTAACGGAAAACAGACCTGGACTTAGATTCAAATTTCTACCTTGAGTACAGGATTTTAAAAATGATTCAACAATATTCCTTTGGAAATAGTCATTTACATGGATTACTTTTTCCGTCTTTGACCAACCAATTCTGTGACTTGTCCCTAACCAGTGGGAGGCCAAGGCATTATTAAGAGAACCCCTGGAGACGGCCACCTGATGTTGTTTTAATCTGACTGGTATACTTTTTGATGTTTGGCCAACATAAAATAGGTTACACTCTGAACAAGGAATGCTATATATTACATTATTATCATTTCCAGAACTATTCTTAATTAACATGTTTTTTAATGTACAATTATATTTAAACACTACAGAAATGTCTAGTTTTTTCAAAAGGGGTATAACATCTAAAAAACAAACATGAAATGGCAAACAAAGCATATTATTAATTGTTTCCTTTCTCTCTAATTGGACACTATAAAAGGTTTTCTTAGCCTTATTCATACATTTTTCTAAGAAATATTTAGGATAACAAAGATCTGTTGCAATTTTTTCTATTTTAGTGAACTCCTCCTCAATGTAATCTGGGCTACAAATTCTCAATGCCCTAAGGTACATGGAGGAAAAAACTGAATGCTTAATATTTTTAGAGTGACCGGAGTAAAAATGTACATATGAAAAATTATTTGTAGGCTTTCTATATATGGAAAACTTAAATTTATCTGTTTCTCTAACTATTAAAACGTCTAAAAATGGGATACGGTTATTTTCTTCATTTTTTATAGTGAATTTTATTGATGGTACTAATGAATTAATGATTGAAACAAAGCCCTCAAGATTAAAATTTTCTTCTAAAATACCTAGAACATCATCAACATATCGATACCACACAATTTGGGAAGACCACATGTGATCCCCAAAACGTTACTCCCAGCTCGACTAAGAAAGGATATTGATCACCCATTTAGTGATTTTAGTGTTCTATCCCTGAAGAAACATCTGGAAACTACAAGAAGGTCAGAACAACAATTATTTAAGCAGTTACGCAAGACTAAATTTGATTTTATGCGTGATGTTCCTCTTGACTGGAGAACACCCGTATTGAACGTGATCTACTCCCGACTTAGAGAAAAATTACAAGTTTTAAGTGTTCATTTGGAAAATAAATTAAATACACTAATACAAGCTAGTGATTGGAACAAGAATTTCCAAGAAAATTGTGTTATAAATTTGTCTGATAAACCTGTATCAAGTGAAGTAAAAAAGGCCTTGGGGTATGGTTTATCATTCGCAGTAAATAAAAAACCTAATAGTGTAGATATTGCCTCTGCCTTTGTAAAATTTGAAAAAACTAAGAAAATTCCCCAGTGTAACATCGACATTGCTAAAGGGCTTATTTATTCGGTGATGGGATATGCAAACACCTGCAATTTCCCTAAACGGTTTTTAACCGCCTTAAAATCCTTGAAAAATGACTGTGAATTACATATTACAAAAGCAGACAAAGCTAATGTATTAGTTATTATGAACAAAACAACTTATTTAGAAAAGATGTATGTACTTTTATCTGATGTTTCAACTTACATAAAATTGAGAGTTAATCCCTTAGACGAGGTCATCAAAGATTTTAATAAAAACTTAAAATCTATCTTAAAACAAGAAAAATCCTTAACTAATGCCTTTATCTCTACTGGTCCGTCTTTGCCTTATTTATATGGTTTGATTAAAACCCATAAAACAGGATATCCAATCAGACCAATTATCAGTGCTACAGGTTCTATTAACTATAAATTATCCAAATATTTAGTCAAATTACTTTCCCCGATCTTAGGATCTATTTCAACCTCTCATATAAAAAATTCTGTTGATCTTTGCGAAAAATTACAAAAAGTTAACCTTACGTCTAGACATAGATTAGTAAGTTTTGATGTAACTTCATTGTTTACCAAAGTGCCGGTTGATGACTTATTGGATTTCCTGTCGGGTATTTTAGATGCTTATGATTTACCTTTATCAACCCATACAATTATTGAGCTTATTTGTTTGTGCATTAAAAAGTGTAAATTTAGTTTTAATGGAGATTTCTATGAACAGGTTTTTGGTATGGCTATGGGTAATCCTTTGTCCCCACTTTTATCCAACATATATATGGAATTTTTTGAATCTAGATTAATCCCTTCAGTGTGGTCTTCCCAAATTGTGTGGTATCGATATGTTGATGATGTTCTAGGTATTTTAGAAGAAAATTTTAATCTTGAGGGCTTTGTTTCAATCATTAATTCATTAGTACCATCAATAAAATTCACTATAGAAAATGAAGAAAATAACCGTATCCCATTTTTAGACGTTTTAGTAGTTAGAGAAACAGATAAATTTAAGTTTTCCATATATAGAAAGCCTACAAATAATTTTTCATATGTACATTTTTACTCCGGTCACTCTAAAAATATTAAGCATTCAGTTTTTTCCTCCATGTACCTTAGGGCATTGAGAATTTGTAGCCCAGATTACATTGAGGAGGAGTTCACTAAAATAGAAAAAAATTGCAACAGATCTTTGTTATCCTAAATATTTCTTAGAAAAATGTATGAATAAGGCTAAGAAAACCTTTTATAGTGTCCAATTAGAGAGAAAGGAAACAATTAATAATATGCTTTGTTTGCCATTTCATGTTTGTTTTTTAGATGTTATACCCCTTTTGAAAAAACTAGACATTTCTGTAGTGTTTAAATATAATTGTACATTAAAAAACATGTTAATTAAGAATAGTTCTGGAAATGATAATAATGTAATATATAGCATTCCTTGTTCAGAGAGTAACCTATTTTATGTTGGCCAAACATCAAAAAGTATACCAGTCAGATTAAAACAACATCAGGTGGCCGTCTCCAGGGGTTCTCTTAATAATGCCTTGGCCTCCCACTGGTTAGGGACAAGTCACAGAATTGGTTGGTCAAAGACGGAAAAAGTAATCCATGTAAATGACTATTTCCAAAGGAATATTGTTGAATCATTTCTAATCTCCTGTACTCAAGGTACAAATTTGAATCTAAGCCCCGGTCTGTTTTCCGTTAATCCAGTATTATCCTTTTATCTAAAATCTGACTTTTCCGGAATTATTAAGAAACTGACAGCTGTTGGATCCCTTTCTCCAGTATAAATACGATGTCTTTGTATATGTATTCTCATTGCTGAGTTTGATAATGTCCTGAGTGGATGAAAGTACTAACTCCAATCAAGTCTTTTTCATTTTTCCTTTCGTGGCTATAATACATTTTATATTCATCACGTGTCAGCTTTCGTGATTTCTACACACACACACACATATATATATATATATATATATATATATATATATATATATATATATATATATATATATATATATATATACATATATATATATATATGTGTGTGTATGTATATATGTTTGTATATATATATATATATATATATATATATATATATATATATATATATATATGTATGTATGTATGTATGTGATAATAATAATGCAGCCTTTCTGGTCCACTACACGACAATGGCCTCAGACATGTTCTTAATCATATCTGGATAAACCGATTAGGATAAATCAATGAATATAGAAAGATATACTTGAAGGGTTCTAAATTCAAGGTTAATCATTAGGAAGTTGTCCTAATGAACTCCGTTAAATGAGACACGATGTCTTTTAAAGGGGTTTAGCTTAGCTAGTAATAATAATAATAATAATAATAATAATAATAATAATAATAATAATAATAACAACAACAATAATAATAATAATAATAATAATAATAATAATAATAATAATAATAATAATAATAATAATACTCTTAGGCTGCAAAACTGGCATAATTTGAATGGTTCAGTTTACAAAGTTTTAAGTGCCTTTTGGGAGGTAAACAAATGTATGAAATATAAGTGTTGGGTGAGCTTTGACGTAAAAGCACTTAACGAATCAGTTATCATCTTACCCATTCACAGACATTACTTTGATCCACATCAGTAGAATCCAGCAAGATTAAATGAGATTCCCGACGAACCTCGTAAGGAGGCTGAGAAGAACAGAAGATCATTTGTAGTTATTTAGCATAATCTGCATCTGAATGAGCATAGCTAGATTGAATCTAAACGTAGCTGGTGATGAAAGGGAAAGCGGGAACCACATAACTCATCTCTGAGGTATAGCAATTTACAGGATCCCAATGACCACGACGAGTCTATTGTGACGTAAATTTTCCCCGGGAGTAATCAGAGATGAGTTTCAAAATTCACCCTCATTAAAAGGCATTTGTTTTAATTTGGTACATAATAATGAGGCAACCAATACTCATATACAATATGTCACATAATTATTATTTGATCATCTTTTCCTGGCATTAGACACAAACTAAATATGACAAAATAGTAATACATAGAGCATTGTCCCTTTAAAATATAATTGTAACAATGCAAACATTAAATCAAGTCAGAGAATAATTCAGATTTTTTTTTCTCGTTACGGGGCAACAATTCTGCTTTTAAACAAGCAAAATAGTAGATTCAGAGTCATTAAAGGAGATATAAATGTTAATTACCTCCGCCAACGAAGTTGGGAGATTATGTTTGTGTATGTGTGTTTGTTTGTAAACAGATTCATTGTAACAATTATTAAATTTTGAAAGGTCAAGGTCACGATCAAGCATAATGTCTTATTCACGTAATTAGCAATAAATTTGGACATGGTTATCACAGACTTTAAACTTGGTTCACATTTGAATGTGTGAAAATCATAGGTCAAGGTCAAGAAAAATGTCGAGAAATAAGCTGCCGCGGCGGAGAGCTGCGCTCTACTGAGTGTCCCTCTCATTTACTATAAATTAAGAATATCAATGGTTGGAATCGCCTATCTCATATTAGTTCCCCCTTTCAGAAGAGTACTTACAGTAGTGCGATACTTGATGCCTACCGCAATGCCAAACATTCAATTAACTCTCAGTATCAATGGCTATATCAAAGTAACGAATAAAGGTAATCAAAGAGTACTAATCCGACCAAAACTGGAAAAAAACTAAAGTGAAACAGTGTTTCAATCCTCGAATTCAAGATAAAAATTAATATGGAACGTTGACACCAATGATAATATGCTGTATGTGACAGTAAAAAGGAATACCAGTACAATTTCATTCAATTACACATAAACCCCAATATGTTTTTATAACTGTAACAATCAGCAGATAGAGAGAACATAACATATTCTTCTAGGCTTCTCAAGTTTAGCTCATATGAATCATTGACAAAAATTATTCTTGAAACAAATAACCAATATGGTACAATTGATGTTTTGTTTATTTAGATTTTTTTAGATTTTGTCAAATTTAACTTTTATACGTCTTGGTCTGATATGCCATTTCAGAAGCCTCAATACTAACTGAGGAGAGCATAAAAAAAGAAAAAAAAATTCAAGACCACTTACGGTACTTACAGCTTTGTAAATTTGTCATACGCATAGTCGAGCAACAAAGGTTCCTTGCTCAATATTTTAGGTAAGGGTTAAAATCTATCTATAAAATAATATATATGCTATATTACAGCTTTCAAAAGTATTCTATTTTATAAGTTTAGATATTTTTAATATTTATAAATATTACAAAATAAAGATTCGCAATTTATAAAAATACAAACTAATTATTTTTTTTACTTTGAAAAATTGGATAATATTACACTTTATTTTCTTATTTAATATTAATTACTCTATCATACTATGTAGATGTGTGTGATGTAGTTGTGATAA
>NC_090745.1:97061416-97063916 GCF_036898095.1 Palaemon carinicauda
ATATTAACATTTCTCGACATACTAATGTACGCCACTACATGTGCATTATGAGAATAACACAAATCCATACTTAAGGACATTGTAAATTAAAAAGTCATATATAATATATTTATATATATATATATATATATATATATATATATATATATATATATATATATATATATATATATAACGTATATATATATATATATATATATATATATATATATATATATATATATATATATATATATATACGTATATATATACAGTATATATATATATATATATATATATATATATATATACAGTATATATATATATATATATATATATATATATATATATATATATATATATATATATATATATATATATATATGACTCGCATCATACTCATAATATATATATATATATTTATATATATATCTGTATATAGATATACATATATATATATGTATATATATATATATATGTATATATATATATATGTGTATATATATATGTATTATATATATATATATATATATATATATATATATATATATATATATATATATATATATATATATATATATATATATATATATATGACTCGCATCATACTCAAGTACGAGAGTAAATTAAAAAAAATCATGTTTATCATACTCAAGCGGTAAAATTAATGAAAAACAAATACACACAAATAGATAGATAGATAGACAGATAGATAGCTAGATAGAGAGACATAGAAAAATAGAGATATTGTGTCTGGCAATTGCTTTTATTCGAGTGATTTTTTTTTTATACTCGATCCAGCAAATCCTCTCCATCAACCGTTTCACGTTGCTTCACATTCAATCTCGAAACTATTCCTTAGGCA
Source organism: Palaemon carinicauda (assembly GCF_036898095.1). Lineage (NCBI taxonomy): Eukaryota > Metazoa > Arthropoda > Malacostraca > Decapoda > Palaemonidae > Palaemon > Palaemon carinicauda. Next base: position 97,062,261 of record NC_090745.1, read on the forward strand.
AATACGTCATGTATGAAGTACCGACAGATGTGATTAATTTGCCTACGGAATGGCAGGCAATTCTTGTTATCAGAGGAGCTGTTCGAATAGTTTTTTCTTTTACGTTTTAATACGTGGATGGTAAAATCCTTTTACGATGATTAGTGACATTGTGTCAATTGTCTTTAAAGAAATATGAAATTTCTTTCAATGACATGTACACAATCTATCTAAAACTAAAATTCCCTTTCTTGTTGGTTCAATTATGTAATTTCCTTATTTCCTTTCCTCACTGGGCTATTTTCCCCGTTGGAACCCTTGGGCTAATAAAATTTTGCTTTTCCAACAAGCAGTGCAGCTTAGCAAGTAATAATAATAATAATAATAATAATAATAATAATAATAATAATAATAATAATAATAATAATAATAATAATAATAATAATAATAATAAACATGTATTAAGAACGTATAAAATGTTTTGTCTCGAAAACCTAAATGAAGTTTGTGAAATTTTCATCGCTATCTTGTATTCAGAAATATCAACCCCCCCCCCCCAAAAAAAAAAAATATCGTCTATTTTGCAAGTATATTCCATTTGGGATTACAAAATTTACTTGAACTCAGCATAATTCAAAAAATTCCCAAACATTAAGCTGAAATACAATAATGTTAATATATTTTCAGTCAAGGTCCACAAGTCTTTCTAATCTACAGCAATAGTGCATTCACGTTTGAATTGACACACCCAGGAATACCACCTATCAGATAATCAAGCTTGTATATTTTCATGCCAAGCCGCAAACAATTAAATAACTCTACTATGACGGTGCATTTTGAAGTCAGTTGAAAAACTTCATCCATATATCATAAAATAATCCTATACATACTAACTTGCAATTTTTCTATCATCATCATGATAACATTTTAAAACGAGATTCGTTCATTTGAATCAAGCAATTATAAAATCTCAACATATAAGCTTCTCATATTTTTTATTAGGTTCGAGAATTTACGTCTTAGGTATATAGAAAGGTGACACAAATCCAAAACGTTACTATTGATAAGCTATCAAGATAGATATTGCCTGATTTTTTTCCTAACAAATGCAGCACCTAGCAGCTTAGAGCATTTCGATATCCTAAGGTCATCTGATAAAGCTAACTATTTCTACTACAAAGCCATTCTTAAAAAAAAAGAAAGGAAAAAAAATCACCACCTTACCATCATGCAGATTTTATCATTCAAAAATAGTACAAATAGACTTCCCAATAACAGGTTGTATAGAGTTATGGGAAACGTGGTAATTGACTTTGAAATAAGAATAACTAAAATCATATAACTTGAGCAACAGGTGAAAACAGAAATATTAATACTCTGAGGTACTCATAAATATATAAATCTACCAGACTGGAAAACTAATCAATCAATAACGGTTGAATAAATTATTTCTTCCATGCATTACATTAGGAAAAATAAAATATAAACTGATGAAAAGTATTAATATGAGAAAAAAGTTTACTTTAGGAATATTTGTATTAATGTGCTTCTTTTATGAAAAAAAAACTATCATATAAACAAAATCCCTTAATTTTTCAATAATAGCCTTACAAGCTGAAGCTTGAAATATTAACGTGATATTTCAAAATATTGATGCGATAATATATCCAAATACTA
>NC_090745.1:97068222-97070722 GCF_036898095.1 Palaemon carinicauda
ATATTACAAAGTGACTCGCTTTAAAATTAAGAGAATTGTATTCAAAGGAAAATTTATGAACATAGACGCTTTGAAAGAGATTACTATAATATTATTTATATTATTATTATTATTATTATTATTATTATTATTAAATGCTAAGCTAAAAACCTAGTTGGAAAAGCAGGATGCTATAAGCACAGGGGCCCCAACAGGGAAAATAGCCCAGTGAGGAAAGGAAATAAAGAAAAATAAAATATTCTAAGTATAGTAGCAACATTAAAATAAATATTTCCTATAAAAAACTATAAAAACTTTAACAAAGCAAGAGGAAGAGAAACTAAATAGAGGTGTGCCCGAGTGTACTCTCAAGCAAGAAAACTCTAACCCAAGACAGTGGAAGGCCATGGTACAGAGGTTATGGCACTACCCAAGACTAGAGAACAATGGTTACATTTTGGAGTGTCCTTCTCCTAGAAGAGCTGCTTACCATAGCTGAAGAGTCTCTTCTACCCTTACCAAGAGGAAAGTAGCTACAGAACAATTACAGTGCAGTAGTTAACCCCTTTGGTGAAGAAGAAATGTTTGGCAATCTGTGTTGTCAGGTGTATGAGGACAGAGGAGAATCTGTAAAGAATAGGCCCAACTATTCGGTGTCTGTGTAGGCAAAAGGAAAGAACCGTAACCAGAGAGAAGGGTCCTATGTAGTACTGTCTAGCCAGTCAAAGTACCCCATAACTCTCAAGTGGTAGTATCTCAACGGACGGTTGGTGCCCAGGCCAACCTACTACCTATTTGTTTGAAATAAAACAAATGAGTAAATGACATGGTTATTGAGAAATAAAAATTGGATAAAATTAATCGGACAAACATGAAAATTAAAATAAGGAAACAATTTGCAAAAAAACAAAACACGAATGTTCACTAAGCAGAATGATGGCCACACCCTCTGAAAAATGCCAAATATTAGGACGACTTCTAACCCTTTGGAGGAGGAACGCCCAGACAAAACCATCAATCATAATTACTCGTGATAATGACAATGATGATTAATGACGATATTAATGAGGTGAAGAATTAATGAAGGGTAAGATTACTCCATGACTCGGGATTAATGAGTAAGTTATGAATAAATTCTCGGAGATTAAGCACGCGCAAAAGAGAGAGAGAGAGAGAGGAGAGAGAGAGAGAGAGAGAGAGTGTTACAAGATTTTGAATGTCTTAAAGACACCACTTGCTCTTTGGTAGAGCGATTTAGTTGAGAGAGAGAGAGAGAGAGAGAGAGAGAGAGAGAGTAAGAGAGAGAGAGGAAGTGTGTGTTACAAGGAGTTACAAGGATTTTGGATGTCTCAAAGACTTTTTAGTCTATCCGCAGAGATTCCATTTGCTCTTTGGGAGAGAGAGAGAGAGAGAGAGAGAGGAGAGAGAGAGAGAGAGTTAAAAAAAATACAGCTTAATATTTTCAGTCCATCAGAATATGACGACTTTTTTTCAATTTTATAAAAGTAGTTGTTTCCACTCACGCTGATAAAAGAACGAGCGCTATCTCCTTCAGTCCCAGAGTCCCTGAAGTAGTATGACGTCATCACATTCTGTGGATGTGAAAAGGGTGGAAGAGCCAAATTCCATCCGTTTTATTATTCACTTTACATCAGCAATCCATTAAAAGGTTTCAGCGACTTTAGCAGTAGAAGAGACATAAAATAAATCGACCATAAGATATCAAATGTTGATGGAATAAAATCCTAATAATATATATTGCTATATATATTCTTGTATGTTTATAAATTATATGCAACTTGCAAGACCAATTCTAAGGATTCTTTTTCTGGAGCGAATTTTGAAAAGCCTTTTCATAACTGAACATCAATTGCTTAATCTACAAATGGAAATTAATTTACAAAGCATTTATAACAGGGGAATTGAGAAAACAAATATGAATACTTTCTGAATCTACGTGTTAACAGCTATCTTGTGGAACAAAAGAAAACACACAAACACACACACACACAAAGTACTTTCCAAACAATGGAACTAGACATTACATTCCTGGACTGTAATGGTCTTTTGAATTGAAATGTCAGCCCTGATGCAAAATTTAAGAATATTACACTGTACTTCCATTTTCCTTTAACGCTATTGACTTCTCACACCGAGTAATTTCTGTGAGAGAGAGAGAGAGAGAGAGAGAGAGAGAGAGAGAGAGGGGGGGGGGGTTTCCGTCCACTTCAGGTTATTTCGTGACGTCTTATGATCCTCCCATGCTGTTACCCAATCGCCTGCATAAATCTACCCAACAAGCCAGTTGCTTCTGGCTTCGACATTGCAATATGATATATATGATTTTCCCCATAGATTGTTTTACCTCCTTATATGACCCTTTTATGAAATGTGAGGAAAGAATATACAATCTTGAATAGCCAATACTTATTGTGCCCTAACGCATAACCTTTGAACTGTTACATAATAAAGTAATAACCAGAGGCATGAATCCATTTTGCTGGAATATGATTCTTGCTCC
>NC_090745.1:97078222-97080722 GCF_036898095.1 Palaemon carinicauda
GACTGGCGAAATCTACCCGAGGCCCTTTGCGTCAATAGGCGTGGGAGGAGATGATTATGATAACTATGACAGTGCTTTTGGAAATTAGTTGAAAAATTTCATCTAGATGTCAAATAATACTCCTGCATTTTTTTATCACCACGATATCACGATAGTATTTTAAAACGAGACTCGTTCTCTTGAAAGTTACAATTTTAGAATCTCTACTTCCAAGATTCTCAAATTTCTAATTAGGTTTGAGAACTTACGCCGAGTGTAAATACAAAGCAGCTGACACGAATCTGAAAAGTTACTATCGATAACTTACAATGTTCGCAAGAACAGTAATTTTGATCGGAAAATCTCTGTAAAAATATACTGTTCTCAACCGCATTTAGTGAAATGCCGTATTTCAGTGAAATACAGGCGACCGTTATTTTACCTTGCTTTGTTATTTTTTTTTTATGGGTTGATTACCGTAATATCACTCTTTTACGTCAACATAAGTTTTCAAAACGGTGAAACTTCTGGAATAAATGTTGCCAGACTTTTACTGATTTTTAAATGCAAATTTTTAAGTGTATCAAGATAGATATTGGCTGATTTTATTTTGCTAACAAAACTTATATCCTCAAGTCATCTCATTAAGTATCTGATAACTATTTCTACTGCAATGTCACTTTTAATAAACCCACCATCATACGGTTTTTATCATCCTTTTATGAATAGAACTTCCCAATAACAGATTGCATACTGGTATGAACAACGTGGTAAATGCCTTAGAACTAAGAGTAGCCAAAATCAGATAACTCCAGCACCATGTGAAAATAGACATAATAATCAGACGCGCTCATAAATAGATACATTTACCAGACGGGAAAATCACTCAATTAATAACGGTCTACTAAATTATTTCTTCCCAGCATGACATTAATTATTTATATACATTAGGGCACATGACATAAACTGATCAAGGGTATTAACATGAGAGAAAAGTATACTTTAGAAATATTTGTATTAATGTGATTTTTATACGAACATAAAAATCTATCATATAAAAAAATCCATTAATTTTTCAATAACAGCCTTACAAGCTTGAAATATTAATGTGATAATGTTCGAAAATATTAATGCGATGATATTTTCAAATATTAATGTGATATTTCCAAATATTAATGCAATATTTCCCAATATTAATGCAATGATCTTTCCAAAAATTATTGTGATATTTTCAAATATTAATGCAATAATATTTCCAAATATTATTGTGATATTTCCCAATGGTAATGCGACAATATTTCCAAATATTAATGTGATATGTCCCGCAATATACTATTACAATCAATCTACTATTTCTAATGTAGAGACTGGTGAAACTGAGAACCTGTGCCTTTATTTATCTTACATCCGATGTTAACAGAAACAGCGCTTAACAAATATAAAGTCATGTTGGCGACCCTCTTAACTTAAACAACTGAATACACGAGGCGTACGTGTAAAATTCCAAATATGCAAATATTAAAGCAAATTCATAGTACCACTAGCCGAGTTCTCTCTGAGAATTCTTCGAAGCAACGTCGGTTCCCAGAATGTTGAAGAAAGTTAAGTTTTTGGATTTCACTGGAGACGGAGAAACAGGTAGACCAAATTAAGTGATAAGAGGGGATGATAACGCTGGAGAGTTAAGGTAACGAAAGGAGAAATGCAAAAGATTGAATAACTAGCAAACTTATATCAAATCGGAAAAAAAACATAGGAAAAGCGAAGGAAATGAAAGGGATTAATCGAAAAAAACTGGGGGATACCAAAGTAAATAGGAAGGAAATAAACATGAATCAAAAAAAAAAAAAAAAAAAAAACACGTTTATTGAATAAACACGTTAAGCTACAAACAAGTTTACGATGTCGTCAAATATACAGATTATTCAAAGTTCTTCATATATACTATTCGCCATTAAACATAAAAAAGACATCTTATATATGAAGATAACCGTCAAATTTTATTCAACATGTCTGTCTTCCAACTTTAATAAAGACAAAGACGTCTACTTGAAACTTACTGTACTATAAAAGATATGAAGTTCTAGATCTACGTAAAACAAAGAAAGTAACTAGTTTATGCAACGTCAGTTATGATAAGAATGAAAACAACAATAAAGCATTTCTCTTCACTGAAATATTTAAGCTGCTGTGAAGCTACCTCTCATTTGATGTTGACATTTCATTTGCTAGATCGCTCTATTATTTTTAGTCATTCGTTGTCTTTGTTCAAGCAAACAATTAGCCACAACTATGGGCATGTATGAGAGTCCCTTTGTTATTGCTAACTAATTTGTTTACTTACATATCTATTTATGGACTCAACACACACACACACACACACACACATATATATATACACATATATATATAAATATATATATATATATATATATATATAAAAATATATATATATATATAGATATATATATAGATGTGTATATATATATATATATATATACACACGCACACACACACACAC
>NC_090745.1:97083222-97090722 GCF_036898095.1 Palaemon carinicauda
GTAAGATTACTCCATGACTGGGGATTAATGAGTAAGTTATGAATAAATTCTCGGAGATTAAGCACGCGCAAAAGAGAGAGAGAGAGAGAGAGAGAGAGAGAGAGAGAGAGAGAGGAAGTGTGTGTTACAAGGAGTTACAAGGATTTTGGATGTCTCAAAGACTTTTTAGTCTATCCGCAGAGACTCCATTTGCTCTTTGATAGAGAGAGAGAGAGAGAGAGAGAGAGAGAGAGAGAGAGAGAGAGAGTTAAAAAAACTACAGCTTAATATTTTCAGTCCATCAGAATATGACGATTTTCAATTTTATAAAAGTAGTTGTTTCCACTCACGATGATAAAAGAACTAGTGCTATCTCCTTCAGTCCCAGAGTCCCTGAAGTAGTATGACGTCATCACATTCTGTGGATGTGAAAAGGTTGGAAGAGCCAAATTCTATCCGTTTTATTATTCACCTTACATCAGCAATCCATTAAAACGTTTCAGCGACTTTACCAGTAGAAGAAAGATAAAATAAATCGACCATAAGTTATTATATGTTGATATGGAACAAAATCCTAATAATATATATTGCAATATATATTCTTGTATTTTTATAAATTACATGCAACTTGCAAGACCAATTTCTAAGGATTTTTTTTCTGTACCGAATTTCGAAAGCCTTTTCATAACTGAACATCAATTGCTTAATCTACAAAGGGAAATTAATTTACAAAGAATTTATAACAGGGGAATTAAGAAAACAAATATGAATACTTTCTGTATCTACATGTTAACAGCTATCTTGTGGAAAAAGGAAAAAAAAAACACACACACACAAAGTACCTTCCAAACAATGGAACTTGACATTACATTCCTGGGCTGTAATGGTCTTTTGAATTGAAATGTCAGCCCTGATGAAAAATTTTAGAATATTACACTGTACTTCCATTTTCCTTTAACGCTACTGACTTCTCTCACGGAGTAATTTCAGAGAGAGAGAGAGAGAGAGAGAGAGAGAGAGAGAGAGAGAGAGAGTTTCCGCCCACTTCAAGTTATTTCGTGACGTCTTATGACCCTCCCATGCTGTTCCCCAATCGCCTGCATAAATCTACCCAACAAGCCAGCTGCTTCTGGCTTCGACATTGCAATATGATATCCACGAACAACTTTTCCCCATAGATTGTTTTCCCTCCTTATAGGACCCTTTTATGAAATGTGAGGAAAGAATATACAATCTTGAATAGCCAATTACTTATAGTGCCCTAACACATAAACCTTTGAACTGTTACATAATAAAGTAATAACCAGAGGAATGAATCCATTTTGCTGGAATATGATTCTTGCTCCCTGTCCGAATGCCGATTTTCATTCAATCTTTTTTTTATTATCATCATCTGAGCCAAGATAGACGGGATTTTCTTCAATATCTGTCTGTGTCTGTATGACACATTTCAAGAAAATTGAAGAGCAATTTCTGTAAATTTATTCAAATATATTTAACCTCAAGATTTGATATCCTTTTATCACGAAAAAAAATCTTTGGTTAATCCAAATACGAAAAACAAAATTGGCGAAATTCGGTATGATGCTAGCTACGCAAATTAATATAAATAATTTATAAAACTACAAACTTACTATATTGTAAGTATCACAAGGCAGATAATGACACCTTGATATTTAACCTCACAAGAAGGTGATGTGTTGCAAACAGTGATACCGTTGTAACTGGACTCTTAAACCTATAGGAGAATACCAATTAGTTTGAATGATTCTCTTGTAAAACCAGAAAAAAGTTTAGATGAAGTCGACGAGTTTCTTGCAGAAATAAGTGGATTTTGGGACTGGAAGATAAAGGGGTAGATGAGATAGTGCATGAAATATTACAGGATAATAGCATGGATTGAAATCATAACATTATAACGAATGACAGCAATAGGGAAGAGGTAAATGATAGAGTATATGAAGCCTCAGTTACTCGAAACAAAGGTCCAGTTTCCGACTTTGACTAAGGACTGATCCGATATGGCAATGGGGAGGAGGAACGTAAAGGATATATTTTTTTTTTAAATTAAAGTTATATTTTGTTTTAACAAAACCTTCAGAATACGAGAGAGGGAGAGCCAACGAGAGAAAGCAATAATTATTTTAGAGATGGTTTGTTTAAATTTATTTTATAGATCGATTAGGACGGTAACAGAAGACGAGCGATTTTTTTTTTGGGGGGTGGGGGGGGGGGGGGCCTCCCGAAAGTACAGGATTTTTTCAATTGCTTGGATTTAATATTAGATTTGGAAGTATCATTTATTTTGGTAAGTTATTTTGTCTTTGCTCGGTGTGGTTGTGATTATACAATCAGTTGTTATCATTTATCTTTCATTATAGTGTAATATCTTAGTTAGATAGGAGTTTTCATAAGTATCTTTTTTTTTTAGTCTTATTTGCAAATTGCATTTGCTCCTTTGTCCTCCTCTTTCGGCGTGAACACTTCTTCCCTTCTTTCCTTTCTATTAATGCATTGATATAAGACGTTTGAATTTGGAATGTATAAAGAATTTGGACAGAACATTTTTCGATGTATATATTAAAAAGATAACGACTAGTGCTGTTTAAGGATATTGGCTTGGACGGCCATCTTGAATGTGGTTATAACGACACAGACCGCCTTAGACATTCAATGCTCCGTCGGATCGACCAGAATTTAGGGTTTGCCCACGGAGGTGTGGCAGTGTGCGTTTCAGGTTTTGTCGTTTTTAATTGGGCAACGGTGTCCATGTCTACAAATATAAATAGATAAATAAATAAACATATATATATATATATATATATATATGTTTTATGTTGCCAATGGTGCCAGTGGACTTATAAATGTGTTCATGCATTGTTACAGTATACAAATATAAGGGAGATATGCTCGAGTGTTGTAATTCCAGGGGCATTATTCTGTTGAATGTGGTTGGAAAAGTGTATGTTAGGGTATTAATCAAGAGGATTAAGGATAAAACAGAGGATGCAATCTTGGAAGTGCAGGATGCTTTTACAAAAGGTAGGAGATCAGACTTTTATAATTTGGTAGATAAGCGAGAAATACTTAGAGTAGATAGGGAAGTCATGTGGAATGGGATGAGGTTATATGGAAATGGTGGAAGGGTGTTACAAGCAGTGAAGAGATTACATATAGGCATTAGAGTGTTCTTATGATAGGAAATGAAGTTATTGAGTGGTTTCCAGTGAAAGTGGGGCTTAGATAATAATGTTGTTGTTTGCAGATGATGCTGTTTTGGTTACAGACTCGGAGTAGAAGCTGTGTCGATTAGTGACAGAGTTTGGAAGGTTTTGAGAGAGAAGGAAGTTAAGAGTAAACGTACTTCAAGAAATAATAAGGTTATGAGATGCACGAGAAGGGAGGGTGGTGTTTGATTGAATGGCATGTTCAATGACAGTTACTTGAGGAAGTGGATCAGTTTAAGTACTTGGGTTCTGTTGATGCTACAAATGATGGAGTGGAAGAATATGTACATCAGAAATGAATGAAGCATGTAAAGTGTTGGGGGTAGCAAAGGGAGTGATGAACAATAGAGGATTAGGGATGAATGCAAAGAGAGTTCTGTACGAGAAAGTGATTATACCGACTGTGATATATGGATCAGAGTTGTGGGCAATGAAAGTGACGGAGAGACAAAAATTGGATGTGTTTGAGATGAAGTGAATGAGGGATAGAGGTAGAGTATTAAGGGTGAGAATGGATGTAAGAAAATTAATTAATTAGCAGCAAGAGTGGATATGAATATGTTGAGGTGGTCTGGCCATGTAGAAGGTAGTCTGCTGAAGAAGATGATGAATGCAAGAGGAAAGCCAAGGTTTGGGTGGCTGGTTGGAGTAAAGAAAGCTCTAGGTGACAGGAGGATAGATGTGAGAGAGGCAAAAGAGCGTTCTAGAAATAGGAATGAATAGCGAGCAACTGAATGGCCAGCGATTGTGAAGCAGTTTCGATAATCCCTGTTGCTACCTGGATAGGAAATTAAAAAATTCCGTACAATACAGACAGTTCCTGCCCTTTTATGAATGGCTTTTCACTTTCCAGAGAGAGAGAGAGAGAGAGAGAGAGAGAGAGAGAGAGAGAGAGAGAGAGAGAGAGAGAGAGAGAATGTAAAAACAGTCCGTATAATACAGACAGTTCCTGCCCTTTTATGAATATGTTTTCACTTTCCAGAGAGAGAGAGAGAGAGAGAGAGAGAGAGAGAGAGAGAGAGAGAGAGAGAGAGAGAGAGAGAGAGAGAGGTGCCTATCCACTGAAGTCATTAAAAAAGGTATGACGCTTCCAAAGGCTGTTACCCTATCGCATTCATATTCTGGAGATATGATATTACAAGAACAACTTCCCGTAGATTGCCGTTTCACCTGATATACCCCTTCATGTAATACGAAGAAATAATCTACAATAATCTTTGAATTTCTACATAATGTAAGGTGATAGCCAGATCTCCAAATATATTTTGTTTGAATATGAGTTTAGTTTCCTATCGCATGTGGAATTTTCAACTAAAGCTGGATCTCTCTCTCTCTCTCTCTCTCTCTCTCTCTCTCTCTCTCTCTCTCTCTCTCTCTCTCTCTCTCTCTCTCGAAGAAGAAGAAGAAGAAGAAGAAGAAGAAGAAGAAGAAACCCAACTTAACCGAATATTTCTCCTGTATAGTCTATCTCTTTCACATGAAGCAAAGAGACTGGGTTTTCTATAATATTTTTTTTATACAACAGTTTTCTATGATGTATTTTCTACGGATTCGCTTTAGAATTTTATTACATTCTGGTTTTGCTCTATCATAATCTGGCCGTAGATTCTATTTATTGTTAACGCAATCACTTATACATACAAACGGAAAATTTAATATTTTGGCTGCCAGTGAAAGAATGACAAAGATCATTGTAGCCTTTTATACGTAAGATGATGACCTTAAAGCCAGGAGCTTTTCACTAGCCCCTCGGATACACACACACACACACACACACACACACACACACACACATATATATATATATATATATATATATATATATATATATATATATATACATATATATATGTATATATATATATATATATATATATATATATATATATACATACATACACATACATAAAGTGTGTATATATATATATGTATATATATATATATATATATATATATATGTATATATATTATATACATTATACATATATATATATATATATATATATATATATATATATATATATATATATTTCAGAGAGAGAGAGAGAGAGAGAGAGAGAGAGAGAGAGAGAGAGAGAGAGAGAGAGAGAATTGCAAATGATAGAAAGTTGAACAACGAAAGCAAAAGTGTGGGCCTGAAACTGAATATGAGTAAAACTATAATAAAATTAAGTGAAAATGCAGAGACAACAAATAAGCGTTATGGACGAACCTCTGGAGATTGTCAATGAATATACATACTTAGGACTAATAGAAAGTGTTTTCCAAGGTCAAGAAGTATAAGCATGGGATGGAAATATTTTGGTAAAAAAAAGGGATTATTAAAAGTAAAAGGCCATTTTCTCTACAAAGAAAAGTATTTAATCTGATTAACTTGAGCATGGGAAACTTGGAGCCTTACTAAAGCCTTAGAATAAAAATTGAGTTTGGAAAGATTAAAGATGAGGATAACACTAAGTGACAGAAAGAGAACAACATGGACACGAGAGAAAACTAAAGTAGAGGATATTCTAACAACATGTAAGAAAAGGAAATGGACATGGGCAAGCCATATAATGAGTGTCAGATAAAATATGGACATTAAGAACAGCAGAATGGGTCTCTAGCCATTGCATACAAAGCAGAAGGAAGAAAACACCGAAACAGACGCGAGTGGAAGGACCTTGTCTTGCAGTAGACTAGCTACAGCTGATTATATATATATATATATATATATATATATATATATATATATATATATATATATATATATGTATATATATATATATATATATATATATATATATATATATATGTATATATGTATATATATATATATATATATATATATATATATATATATATATATATATAGTATAAATATATATACATATATATATGCATATACATATATATATGCATATACATATATATACATATATACATATATATACATGCATACTGTACATACATATACATATATTAAAAATATACTATACTATTGCTCGTGACTGGGAACCAAACATACAATATTATATATACTACTACTAGCAATTTCAAACAACCTTGTTTGCTTGTACATTAAAACTGTTACACTTCAAACATTAATACACGAATTCTGAGACCGTTAACTAACTCGCAGACAGCAATGTATTAAACACTGAATATCTAAAGTCTCTTAAGCACACCCAAAACCAAACTGGGTAATTACTCTTAAGTATTATTAACACTTGTTAAACTCTCACTGTGGTTCTTAACAGGAATCGAGTGGAACCTGGTCTTAAATAGTGATGATTGGAATAATACATTCGTTACAAAAATAAATATATTCTATATAAATTTAAACACTTTGAAAAGAATACATATAAAATTTAGTCACTGGAAAAATATTAAATCTGAATAAACCTTAGAATAAGATAAAAATGTTACGATCTGAAACTATAAAAGAACTTGACTTGAACTATTATATCTGAATAAATCTTAACCTATGAAAAGAAAAAATGCAATGAAAATAATACAAATGCTTGAAATAATTCTGAAATAATACAATCTTTAAGTTTGACTCATAATGAATAATAGTTAACCATATCACTTTACAAACCTATCCTGCCTACAGGGCCGTTTACAAAAAAAAACGTTATACATTGCCAACTCTCACCCTGAAACAATGAGTTCAAAAATCACCTTTTAGTTTTGCCTGACACACTATTTGCTTTGGGGCACAAAGTCACTTAGGAGCGGACACACTAGAACGCACAGAACACCTTCGACAGTACACAGGGTTATTTTCGGGAGAGAGAGGGAGAGAGGGGAAGGCTGCGGTACTAACTTGATCTCTATGTCTGTCAGTCTGTCTCTGAACAAACCCAACCTTGGGTCACCTATATATGAAATGTTGACTAATTCCAGAAGCTTCCAACTTGTTTGGGAAGGTTAGGGGCCTGTGCCTAAGGGCATCAAAGTTTCCAACTAGTTAAAAATGCCAAGAGGCAAAATGGGGAAAGTTTGATGCAACTATCAGAGACATCTCAATGCACCCGTGAGACGACTCTCCCAGCTACCTATGCCTACCTATTGTTCCCAAATTAGAAAAAAAAAGATAGCATCCTCTCGCTGGATATTCTCGAACTTACGAAAACACGTGGTAAAAAACATTTCAACACACGTATTCTGAAATTCTCTCTCAAACATGACGCAATACAACATAAAATCATAAAGTAATATTAAATAAGCCAATGTTCTGATCTCACATGAATCCTACAACACTTTCAAATAGACTACGCAAGACTTCATAGCAAACATACGTGAAATAAAA
>NC_090745.1:97095722-97098222 GCF_036898095.1 Palaemon carinicauda
TATATAATATTTTAAAATCAGTAACAGCACTAACACTGATGTGTCTTATATGTACTATGAAGAGAGATCCATGTAAGCTTGTTCAACATAAAAACATCAGCTGCAAGTTAACTTCCAAAGTCCAACCGATTCAACTGCCTGATTAGGAAGATTGTTTCACACGCTGGGTACAGGGGAATAAAACTTCTGGAGTCCGTATAGTGTTGTGCCTTATGACTGAGAAGGTAACATTGTTGGAATTAACTGCATTCCTAGGAGCACATGCAGGATGGTACTGTCTGGGAAGATCTGGATGCAAAGGATGGTCAGGATTATGAACAATCTTATGTAACTTACATATAATACTAACTGAACGACGGTGCCAGACATTAATATCTAGATTAGGAATATGAAAATCAAATTCAATAGACCGCAAGTTCTTGTCCAATAAATTAAGATGAAAGTCGGTAGCTGAGGACCAGACAGGAGAATAATATACGAAAAAGGGTACAAAGGAAAAATTAAAACATTCCTTCAGAAGAGGTTAATCACCAAAATTCTTAAGACTTTCTTCATGAGCCAAATTTTTTTTGCAATTGAAGAAGAAACATGCCGAATGTGCTTCTCAAAAGTAAATTTGCAATCAAGAATCACACCTAAAATTTTAATGGAGTCGTACAGAGTTGGAGAAACAACAGAGATCTGGTAAAGGAGCCACTTTCCTCAATCTACTTACACTCATACTTCGAGTTTTGTTAGAGTAAACTCATGTCCCATAATGTGCACCATGCACTAATTTTTGCTATATCTCTATTAAGGGATTCAGCAACGTCAGGAGATGAAATTGAGGCAATGATAGTAGCATCATCTGCATATGCAATGATCTTGTTTCTCTGCCAAACAGCATAGCATGTGTATATAGTAAAAAAAGTAATGGACCAAAAACCCTACCCTAAGAAACACCAAATATCCCATTACTATACTAAATGGGGTGCCCATTGAATATTCAATAATCATGCTAATAAAAGACCTAACTACTCCCAACTGTTTGCGTTTGAAAGCAAGGGCCTCATGATTAACACGGTCAAAGGGAGCACTGAAATCAAGGCCAATCACATGAACTTCCTGACCACATTGGAGATTATAAGAAGAGCATCACATGCTCCTAGGCCTTTGCAAAAGACAAATTGCATACTACGGAACAGATAAAAGGTTTAGTTTATTTAGATGTTTTGCCAAAATAAGTTCAAAAACTTTAGATGATATGACATTAATGGGTATTGGGTGGTAATCAGCTGGGTTAGAGTTACTACAAACACATCAACCCAATAGAGTAACATTATCGATTCTCCAAAAAGTGCTAAAAGATCCTCTTCTTGATAGCTTACAGAGAATATGACAACTTAGTAGCTAAGAAATCACTGGTCTTTTTAAAAAACAAAGGAAAATACCTTCATAAGCATCAAGGGCCATCAAAAGGGTTTTCATTTCACTAGACCGAAAAGCTAAACTAGTTTGTTTTGCCTCAGGAAAACAAATATAAGGAAGATCGAGTTTTTCATTACAATGCTTACTATCAAACATATCAGCCAAAAAAGTTGCATTTTCCTTTAGGGCAGAGAGCGACAGAGCTATCTGGTTTAAGTAAAGGAGGAACAGTCAAGTCCACACCAAACAGTGCATATTTAAAGGTAGCTTACCACTTTTGTTCATGGGTTGGTTTCAGTTGAAACAAACTCTAAGCAACAAATCTTAGCTGAATATAGTTATTTCAAGTCAAATCTGATCTGTTACCTTTCTTAAGATGATTGGCCTCCTGCTTCTCCAAATATACATGTCTACACTCCTTATTGAACAAGGGTTTTTCCTTCAATCAATATTTTAGCACACGAAAAGTGATAATAACAACATCAATAATAATTATAATAATGGGGAAGTGGGGAATATGGGGAAAGGAAGAGTACCCCTGGATACAATCCAGTTTAGAGCTCAAAGGCAGGTACTCCGGATGGGAAAGATTAAGGAAAGAGGGAGAAAGAGAAGTACGGGAGAAGAATAAAAGAGAGGGGCAGACCCTCTTGCGATATTAGGGAATAGGTATTATTATTCTATACCCCCATCAATTACGTTGGCCAGATTCTCATTCAAGAGAACAACAGGCTCAACACTTTCATACAATTGTGACTAATTCAAATGGTCACTAGAATTGCCATTTCAGTCGGTTGCTTGAGATTTTATATATATTTTACATGAATATGACACATCAGGGACAGGCTACTCAGTCTTAATTACCAAACATTAAGGGATGACTCGACATCCCAACTAGAGAACCTATCTGACTTGTTATAACACCACTGACGTCAGTGTATACGAGGTCCAAGCAGTTACCAGACCTGCAAGTCGCTCCACTTTTGGTTTGCTCACGGCCTGATTCAGAGGCAAAGTCCAAGGCTCTTATGCCATAGTGATCAGTAGGATAAAAAAAAAGGAGGCCTTTTTATCACCTTGTAACTTAGCCATA
>NC_090745.1:97110722-97125722 GCF_036898095.1 Palaemon carinicauda
AATTTCTCTTCTACCATTACCAAAAGTAAAGTAGCCACTAAATTACAGTGAAGTAGTTAACTCCTTGAGTGAAGAAGAATTGTTTGGTAACCTCAGTGTTGTTAGGTCCATATGGACAGAGGAAAATGTGTAAAGAATAGCCAAGACTGTTCGGTGTGTGTAGGTACAAGGGAAAATGAGCCGTAACCAGAGAGGAATCCAGATCATTACTGTCTGGCCAGTCAAAGGACCCAAATAACTCTAGTGGTAGTATCTCAGCGGGTGGCTGGTGCCCTGGCCAACATACTACCTATACGCAAAACCAACCATTTGGTGACCGAGAAGAAAATAAATGAAAAAAAAAATATAGCTGTGAAAGTGATTGTGGATGTTCTACTGTAAACTTGAAAGGTTGCCGTAAAAAGAAAAAAAAACTGAAGATTCTGGACTATTGCCAGGCATTTGGAGTTTTAAAAACGGGTATTTTGACGTTATGGAGTGATATTACGTCATCAAGCCGTAAAAGATAATACCAAAGTAGGGTAAAAATTACGGTCGCCTGTATTTTACTGAAATACGGCTTAGAACAGTATATTTTTACGGAGAATTTTTCAATTAAAATTACGGTGTTTTTAACAGTGTATGACTACACCCAAAAGCGATTATCTATAAAGAATTGAGCTTTTATTATCATATTGGATAATTAGGATCTTTAAAAAGGGAACCTGTTATGAAAACAGTAGAAAATGTCTGAATAAAGTGGGAAAAGATAGATGAACTTTGAACGAGTAAACATATCAAATTTCTTAACGGAGGAAAATCAGTGATACGTGTATCTAGGTAGTAATTTACCCTACAGCGAAGACAGACCACTTTATAAAAAGGGAGAAAAGGCTGCCTTACATCTTAGATAATCTATAATATAAAGGTCTCTTACGTATCCTCTGCTTTAGAAAATGGGGACTTTTGCGAACTTTTTGAAACTGGCATCTTCAGTACCATTTCTACTTCTATGTAATTTTATGCAAAAATTAACTGTAGAGAGTAACAAAGATAAATGTACGGCAGTAAAATTCCCTAATAATAATCAAGTTGTAGCGTTAAGCTCAGAGCAGCGTTGTTTATTATAATTTGAATTAAATATTAATTTCTAACAAATATTGAATATTCTAATTCGTAATCACATTAGGTTTACTAGATTTGTAGGAGCTGGAATGAATGCAATCATTACCCTCAAACAGCGAAAGCTTTCAAAATCTGACTTCCATCTTTATCTACTATTTAGTATATTCACTTAAAAATTATGCATCTGACATTACTTGAGAGAGATTAGCACAAGAACACATAAATTGTATACTCATTTAGTCTTTCCTTTGATTTGGGTTTCCACAACAGTTCTCATTTCCTTAGTGGAAAGGAATGCATTTACTATAAAGATTTATAGGTAGACCATGAATGGCAGAAGCAAGGAACAGGACAGTGTCCCTAGTTATTAATCAGCGTCCAAGCCACATCTCTATCAAGCTAAGGAAGTTAAGGTACTGGCTGTTGATGACTCAGTAGGTAAATTTATAGGCCCCTCCAACCCCTAACCCTAGCTCGCAAGGATGGTGAGGTTGCAGAACTACAAGAAACTATCGAGCTTGATTGTGTCTCGAACTCCCGTCAAACAGACTGTCTAGCGGGGACGTTTCCAATAGTGTGTCACTTGTAACCTTATAATATTTTATAATCAACAAGAAATGACATAAAAAAGCAACGCCCAAACGAAACATCAATTCATAGCAAAGAAGGTCAATACTCTAGGTTACACATTGAATAAGCAATCACTAAAACAAAAGACAAATATCTTTACCGAGGATAAAAAGTATTGTAATCTCGACCACTGCTATTTGATTGTTTCCGAAGAATTCTCGACCTCAATAAAAAGCTGCTGGATTAATTAAGAAGAGTAATCTCCACAAAATATAACGATCACAATTATTATTTCAAGCAAAAAAAAAAAAAAAACCTCCCTCAATTTTTTTTTTTTTTTTTTTTTAAGAACTATCACTAAAAAGAAGATAACTGACACCGCAACTACTTCTATTACAAACATTGACAATGAAGATTTGTCACTCATTAATATTAATAATATTAGCCTTCTTGCCACCTCCACTTGAAAATAAAATATGGTAGCAGAAACTAGATTATTCTACAAAGTGGGAAAACTCGACAATATTTGAGAATTCGAAATGGACAAAATCTTCCTTCCAAACGAGACGCGCGGTGATAAATCAATTGAGGAATATAACCACGGGATTATGTGTTGCTATGGAAAGGATGTGAAAGGGAGTGCTAGAGGGGTGGTAGTATATGGGTGGATAGGGTGGGGGATGGAACCTCCGTTTTCATAGACAGAATCGACGATATTTTTTTTCTTTTTTAGCCGATTGAAAAGAATAGTGAAAGGAAAATGAGGGCAGTGCCGCCACTAGCTAGCTAACCATGTTAGGGAATAGTTTCGAAAGTTAAGTATTTGTAAGAGTAATGTATGGTGTGGTTTAGCCACGATTTTATCTATATAAAGATTTTTTTTCTTGCTATGGTCTTAAAATTAACATATTACAATAATTTCCTATTTTACTTTTACTTTTTATTTTCTGATGTTCTTAGATACCTGCGTAGTATTTTCTCATGCTGAAGTTGGTTCTTGTGGATTTTGCAAAATGGTTGAGTTGGAGAGACTAAGGCAGCTTTCTAGTGAGGCTTTTATCTCTCCTGCTGATTAATGCTGTTTCTTGCAAATTTCCTCAATCTCCTCATTGAGGAATTGGTGAATCTGATTAATAATTAGGTTAATTTCGGGTGGAACTATTCATCTAATGAGTCCACTTCTGAACTTGCTGTTATGCTCTCTTCATATTGTGTGGAATCCTGTATATCCTGTTGTACTTTCAACATGATTGAAACTGATTTTCTCTGCTTTTGCGGTCTATTTCGTCTTTTGTTCCTCTTCATGGTGCTTTCTACCTAATTTATTGTTTCTTCAGAGACATGCATTGTATGTCAATTTTTATCTGCTATGTTGTTTATTACTGAGGGATAGAATCCTCTTTGACGCAGTCCCCGTTTTATAATTTGCTATTGTCGTAATTCTTGTGCTTTTTTATATACTGTTTAGAAAGTTATTTGCATTAATCTGGCAATTCCAGGTATTGGTAACTGTTACTTTGATATAGCTTGTACCGTTGTTAGTAGTGGATGTTGCATTTTCTTTTCAATTACATCCTTTCTCACTGGGCCTTGTGCTGCTAAATTCTGTTATTGATTGCAGTACATTCTGTACATTCCTCATATGTATGGTTATATAATGAGCATTCAGAGTATATTTTGAAGTTTTTATCTTCAAAACATGTTAATTTATAGGGAGAAAAAATACATTTTAGATCCTGTTTGAAAGGGAATTTGGAGAAATTAGCCCAAACATGATAAGCAGTATTCATATTATAAAAATACATTTGAAATGTTTACAATATTTTGCATAAATTATCTCTCTCTCTCTCTTTCTCTCTCTCTCTCTCTCTCTCTCTCTCTCTCTCTCTCTCTCTCTCTCAGCAAACACCCAAACGCATACACACACTCATCCCTTACACCGATACTCAAAGGAAGAAGCATTTATAGCAAAATGACAATTTCATAAACATATTTTGTTCAATATATTGACTTGGGATGTATTGGTAGACTATGCAGAAACGTGCTTTTATGGTTCTCATTGTCACCTTCGGTGTTTCAAACATTAATTTCATGATGTGGGAATTATTTGGGATTTTGATAAAATCATGCACTTAAGCCCAATCATCTTCCCTCTCAATGGCTTCTTTACGTTCTTCTCCGTATTCTTCCGTTGTTACATCCATATGTTTTGCTACTACAGTTTTTATAGCGTTATATTCTGTAATGGCAATAACTTATAAACTGTTCATTTAGAAAAACAGTCTAGCTTTCCGTCTTTGAAAGCTTATTAGAGTCATCTGAGTTTACAAGAATATTGAGTCAGCATGGGTTACTTCGTGAACTCTGACTACAATGGATCCTATACATTCTCAGACTATGCTTCCTACGTGACACGCTCTGAAGCTAGGAACTGTTGTCTTGTATCTTAATTTTCATTTTGCATCATAATATTTACTTTTAAGTTTTGTCACATAAAAGGGCAACTCATAAAGCTGACTATGCTGGCACTGAAAAGGAGGCCAGAACGGTGCCAATGACCTGGAGTCAAAGATAGATTTACAAAACCTCACGGGTTTCTATCCTCGAATACAAGGCAGCCATAAAAATACGTTTTACCCCTACAAGCGTTGGAGGCAGACTGTGAAAAGCAGTTCTGTGATAATGCACGCTATCAGAATGGACGAATATGTTGAAGTATTTGAGCCCAAAACCATCGAGGTGCATATATGATATAATTGTTTAAAGTCATAAAAAATTCTTTTGATGAAAAAGAGTTAAAAATTCAATAAAGGGGTGATTAATAATAATGGATATCATCATTCTTCAGTGTTTGCAAATGATTAAACATTCATGTTAGTCCAAAATTCCAATGAATCTGACCAATGACCCTATCGTTTTACATCAAACTGACAAGTAGTGCCGGAAGGGTAA
The DNA here is from genome assembly GCF_036898095.1 of Palaemon carinicauda. NCBI lineage: Eukaryota > Metazoa > Arthropoda > Malacostraca > Decapoda > Palaemonidae > Palaemon > Palaemon carinicauda. The sequence continues at coordinate 97,115,349 of NC_090745.1, forward strand.
AAGCAAATTTCCATTGGCTGACGAGAGAAATTCATGAGCTCTAGTTTCGTTACAATTACAAGATGGCACCCAGTCCCCCAATCAGAATTTATTAACCTGGTTTCCAGATAAAATAGGTGAAAGACATTAAATACAAAAGAATATTCATTGCATGCAACTTGCCCTAAGACCTTCACATCTTGCAATCAATCCTGCCTAAGAGAGAATATATTTTTTGGGGAAGAACTTTCAATGACATCCAATTTGGTATTAACAGTCGAGTTCTATCATATAGCCATGTGGAGACAGTTTAATTTCTCCTTATATAATGTTCCTTCCATATAACCTTTATCTTTAATTGCTTTAGAAAAGTCAATCCTTCTTATAAAGTAAGTCAGTACGTTCACGCCAAAGAAAATATTTTCCTAAAAAAGATAAAAATGCACGTAAAGGTTATAATAGCATATTGTTCATAGTATCATATGCTGAGCATCATTGCCTGTTGAAACAAATGGAAGAGAAAATTACCGTAAATGACAATGGAAAATACGATATCTAGCTTAACACAAAACAAAAAATATTTACCAAAAACAATATGGAACTCATATTAATAATGACAAGATCATCCATGAAATATTGACAAAAACTGAACTATGCTGTATTTGTGGTACATCTGAGGATGTGAAATAGATTACACAATATAAACACATAGTGGGTAATATCTTTAATTTAAGATCCGCTAGAGAGCTATTGGGTCCTTTGACTGGCCAGACAGTACTGTATTGGATCCTTCTCTTTGGTTACGGCTCATTTGCCTTTTGCCTACACACACGCCTAATAGTCAGGCCTATTCTTTACATATTCCCCTCTGACCTCACACACGTGACAATAATGAGATTACCAAATAATCCATCTTCGTTCAAGGGGTTAACTACTGTACTGCAATTGTTCAGTGGCTATTTTCCTCTTGCTAAGGGTAGAAGAGACTCTTTAGCTATGGTAAGCAGATATTGTAGAAAGACACTCCAAAACCAAACCATTGTACTCTACTCTTGGGTAATGCCATAGCCTCTGTACCATGGTCTTTTACTGTCTTTTGGTAGAGTTCTCTTGTTTGAAGGTACACTCAGGCACACTATTCTATCTTATTCCTCTTCCTCTTGATTTTTTAAGTTTTTATAGTCTATATATGAAAGATTTATTTAAATGTTCTCACTGCTCTTAAAAATCCTATTTTAATTGTTAATTACTTCTCTTGTAGTTTCCTTATTTCCTTTCCTCACTGGGCTACTTTCCCTGTTGGAGCCCCTGAGCTTATAGCATACTACTTTTTCAACTAGGGTTTTAGCTTAGTAAGTATTAATAATAATAATAATAATAATAATAATAATAATAATAATAATAATAATAATAATAATAATAATAATACGTCAATGTATGCAGAAAAATCTGTGGCATCACGAAATCACCCACAGAATAGAAATAAACCAACACGAGGTCATCGAAAAATTTAATGATAATATTTTAAAATTATACGGAACAAAATATGCAAGGAGATTAAAACTTCAGAATGGTACAGTAGTGTTAATAGATACTGATGATACGTAAAAACACACTGTCAGTGAATCGTGATATTTCAACAGGATGTACAGTGTAAGTTAACTAGAATTTCTCGATAGTTAAAGGTTATAACAAGAATACTAAAATAACTATTTTGTAACTTTCTTTTCTTTCGATATATTCTAGTTTGCTTGCACTGTAGACCCAATTGAAATATCACGATCCACTGACAAAATGCCATCATTAGTGACGGAATAAACATTTCATCTATTGATAATCAACCATAAAGATCATAAATTTAACTGCAAATATCAGAGAATTTCATAAACTACCTTAATGATAATCTCTCGAATTTGAAAATTACTTTCAAAGTGTGCTACATTGAAATGCAAATTCACAGGATAAAACGCCACATCACAAAATGCTTACCACTAACAGCAAAAATATACGGTTACATGATGTTTTTCTGACCGAACCTAGTCCGGTAAGAGTTGCAATGTATATGAAAAATAAAAATGTTATACGTAGTTTCAAATGTCAGTAAATATTGACATAAACAGGATAAATGCACGTAGGGGTATGAAGGGGAGGGGGCACTTGCCCTCGAACCTGGAATGTTGGAAAAAATATTAGGAATTTATATATATATATATATATATATATATATATATATATATATGTTTATATATGTATATATGTATGTGTATATATATGTATATAAATATATATATATATATATATATATATATATATATATATATATATATATATATATATATATATATATATGGAAAATATCCAGGCGAAGAGAGAGAGAGAGAGAGAGAGAGAGAGAGAGAGAGAGAGAGAGAGAGAGAGAGAGAGAGAGAGAGAGAGGGGGGTGGGGGGCCATTTTGAAAATGCTGCTTAAAATGCTACATATATATAAAGTATAATAGCATCCGGCACAAAAAATTAGCTGTTAAGTATATTTCTATTGGTTTTACAGATTATTATTATTATTATTATTATTATTATTATTATTATTATTATTATTATTATTATCATCATACAATCTAGGCTATAACCCTAGTTGGAAAAGCAAGATGCTATAAGCCCAAGGGCTCCAACAAGGTAAAATAACCAGTGAGGAAATGATACAAGGAAATAAATAAACGACAAGAGAAGAATAAACAAAAAAATAAAACATTTCAAGAACAATTTTAGCATACGAAACTTCGGATATTCTTTGGACAGATCAATTATCAATTAGTGTACGGAAGAATTTCTTGGATCTACACCTATGACTGACATGATCGCCCCAGGAATATCAAGTTCCATAGTGTAAAGACTTTGGTTCCAATCTTGAGAAATTGCTTGGTCAGGGATAAAAGGACTTCTACAATGGCTCGAAAAGAGAATGGAGTTCAAGCCAAAATTCGAAGGGTTGTGGTGACCGATGTGGTAACGTCCTTGACTGGTAATCGCCAGACTGGGGTTCAAGTCACGCTCAAACTCTTTGGTTCCTTTGGTAGCTGCAACCTCTCCATCCTTGTGAGCTAAGGATGAAGGTTTTAGGGGAGCCTATAGGTCTAACTACCGAGTAATCAGCAGCCATTGCCTGGCCCTCCTTGGTCCTAGCCTGGGTGGAGAGTGGGCTTGGGTGTTGATCATATGTATATATGGTCAGTCTCTAGGGCATTGTCCTGCTTGATAGGGCAATGTCACTGTCCCTTGTCTACCCTAGCGTTTACCAGAAATCTGGTTTTGTTCATTATTCTTATATCGGTCCAATCTGCTGGTCAATTGTTTCAATGCTACAGGAGTATTAGCATCGTTACCACTAAATCACCATCATATTTTTCTCGTGAAAGGCTAAAATAAAAGGTAAATGGTTCGAAATATCCCCATATTGTCTGTAACACGCTGGACTAGCAAATATAAGACCATTACAATATCCACTGAGAATTTTGAAGACATTCACTCGGAAGCATTTTCAACAACGGGAACTAAAACTGAACTGCAAATCAGTTATTTTGTACCTAAAGCCCACCTGCCTTTTCCTTTTGCCTCATTATAACACTTTTGATAAGGTCTATTTGAACCCAGTCACTCAAGCACATCAAGCAGTTCGGCTTTACCTACCACAGGCACAGTAAAGGAGTAAATTCACACGAGATTAAATAATAATAATTGTACATTGCAGTAAAGTAATAGGACACTTCAAAGTGGGTTTTTTTTTTTTTTTTTTTTTTAGAAAATTAAAACATTGAACTTATTGGACTGTACCAACCATGTGTCACACAATTGTACATACTTATTTTGTATATATTATGCTTGTATCTGCGCTCTTGCCTCGCACTAAAAAGAACCTGAATGATCATGTCTCCGGTTTTGCTCTGAACATTGTCTGTCTCTCGAACATGTTATGTCCTGTTGCCTTGAAGTTTTGTATATAAAGAAGTGTTCCATAATAAACAACTCAGTTGATTGCATCCTGCCTTTGAGTTCACAACCCTCACTCGGTGACCCCGGAAGTCGACTCTCTCCCACTGCCTTCCACCCCTACCTCCCTCGCCCCTCCATCGTTGGTACTATGACAGACTCTACTACAGCAGTTGGCGCTGCGGCCGCCCCATTGAAACTTTCACCGTTCGCCAGCGGAGAGGCGTTTGCTTGGTTTCAGCGCGCAGAAGTCCAGTTTCGTATCAGGGACGTGACTCGCTCAACCACCAAAGCGGATTATGTTCTCGCGGCGATACCCGAGGACACCTTCCCAGAAATATCCGACTGGCTTTGTGAATAAGGAGACACCCCAATAGCGTATGACGCCCTCAAAACATACCTTCTGCAGCAGTACTCGCCGTCGCCAGCCGCCCGTATAGCAAAGCTTTTTCAGCTCTCGCAACAACCGTTGGGGGACCAAAGGGCTTCGCTTGCCCTCAGGGAAATGACCAGTATTGCTCGCCTTCAACCTGCCGCAGACGGCTCTCCTCGTGAGGTGAACCTACTTCGTGCCCTTTGGATACGCCGTTTACCCGAACCTGTACGCGCTGCCATACCCGATGTCGATAGTTTACCCATAAAGGACTTGATGACCAAAGCCGACGCCCTTATGGACAGCCACTTCAAGACCTCCATCAACGCCTCCACCCCTGACGACGAGGATGCCTATTCAACGTCAACCGAAGCTGACATGAATGCCGTAGGACATGCACGCCTACCCCGTGACGTGCCGAAGCGGCGACAAAGACGCCCACCACCCACCAATCGCTCGCGCCCCAACGAACGACTTCTACAGCCACTTACTACCTCCCATCCGCCGCAGTTTTGCTACTACCACTTCAGATTCGGGGCAACCGCGAAGAAATGTGCCAAGGATTGTCAGTGGCCAAAAAACGTGTAAGTAGGCCATCGCTTGTGGCGGTGGCCTCCCATGTTTCTAATCTTTTCTTTTTACAGGATGCAGGAACGGGCGTGCGATTTTTGGTAGACACGGGTGCTTGTCGTTCTCTTTTGCCAAGGAAACTCTTCAAGGCACGACGTAATCTGTCTACATCTGCCGACGTCCGCTTGGTAGCTGCCAACGGATCTGCGATACCCACCTACGGTTACGAGAACCTCACATTATCGTTCGGAAACGGTAAATTCAATTGGAAGTTTCTCGTTGCTGACGTCACAATGCTAATCCTCGGTGCGGATTTCCTCTCTAATTTCCACCTTCTGGTCGATGTCGCCCACCGACGATTGGTCAACGCAGACTCATACTTGTCGACACCTCTTCAACCCGCCCCCTCTAACCTCGCTCTCCACATCAGCGCACCCACGGATGCCTACGCCCACCTCCTCACGTCGTACCCGGAAGTTTTCCGTCCAGAACATCGCCAAACGCCCACGGTTCCTGCCAAGCACGGTATTTATCACCATATCAAGACGATGGGACCCCCAGTCTTCGCAAAATTCAGACGTCTGGCACCGGAACGATTGGTAGCCGCCAAACAGACGTTCGCCGAAATGGAGGAAATGGGCCTTTGCCAAAAGGCCTCCAGCCCATGGTCGTCACCCTTACACATCGTTCTGAAGAAAGACGGCTCCCTCCGTCCTTGTGGGGATTACAGGCGCCTGAACATGCAAACAGAACCGGATCACTACCCCCTCCCAAACATTGCCGACGTGACCTCCTACCTGCACAAAGCGAAGGTTTTCTCTACGCTCGACCTCCTGAAGGGGTATTATCAGGTGCCTATGAACCTAGAAGACATCCCCAAGACCGCCATCACCACTCCGTTTGGTACATACACCTTCAATTACTCCTGTATTGGCCTTCGTAATGCTGGGGCAACGTTTCAACGTCTCATGGATGGCATCTTAGGGGACCTCCCTTTCTGTGTATGTTATGTGGACGACATACTTGTGTTCTCCTCCTCAAAAGAGGAACACCTCCGTCACCTGCGCATCGTGCTCGACCGCCTGCAACAAAACGGCCTTGTAGTCCGGTACGACAAGTGTACCTTTGGCGCCAACGAAGTGTCATTCTTAGGGCACCGTATCACTCCTGAAGGAGTCCATCCCCTCCCTGAGAAGGTAGCAGCCGTTCAGAACTTCCCCGTGCCCTCGACCGTCAAAGCTCTGCAGGAATTCTTGGGCATGATCAACTATTATCACCGTTTTCTGCCAGCCATTGCCGCCACTCTTACTCCCCTCTACGCCTCCCTCAAGGGCAAGCCAAAGGACCTGAAGTGGGGTCCCCTTCAAGAAGCAGCCTTCTGCAATGCAAAGAAGGCCCTATCAACTGCTGCGGCTCTCACTTTTCCTATCCCACACGCCCCTCTCCTTCTCTCCACCGATGCCAGCGACGTCGCTATTGGTGCAGTACTCGAGCAGGTGGTCAAAGGCTCGCCCCGCCCATTGGCCTTCTTCAGCAGAAAACTGTCCAAGGCAGAATCGGGTTATTCTACCTTCGATCGAGAATTGCTGGCGGTGCACTTAGCTGTCCGTCACTTTCGCCATTTCTTAGAAGGTACGCCCTTCGTCATTCGCACAGACCACATGCCTCTGGTGCACGCCTTCACTCGACAGTCTGACGCCTGGTCCGCCCGTCAACGCCGACATCTCTCCGCCGTGGCTGAATACAATTGCACCCTCCAATACGTCCCTGGGAAAATGAATCCCGTTGCCGATGCCCTGTCAAGAAACACGTTGGCTGCCGTTCAACTGGGATTGGATTACAACGCCCTGGCTGAAGCCCAACGACAGGATCCAGAATATCAAGCTTGTAGGACATCCTGCACGTCCCTCCGTTGGGAAGATTTTCCCCTCGAAGACTCCAACACCACCCTCCTCTGTGACGTCAGTACTGGTAGACCGCGACCTTGGATTCCTGCTCCCATGCACCGACAGGTGTTTGATTTCATTCACGGCCTTTCACATCCCTCGTGCCGTTCTACTGCACAGCTGCTGAAGGCAAAGTTCATTTGGCCCAGCATTTCTAAGGATGCTAAGGATTGGGTCCGCGCCTGTACTTCTTGCCAAACTTCCAAAGTACATCGACACACGGATTCAGGAGTGGGCACCTTTCCTTAACCTCAGCGTCGTTTCGCACACATTCACGTCGACGTTGTAGGCCCCCTACCCACATCACAAGGACATCGTTACCTGTTTACCGTCATCGACCGCTCCACTTGTTGGCCTGAAGCCATTCCCATGGAAACTGCAACGTCCACCTCATGTACATCTGCCTTACTCTCTGGATGGATTTCAAGATTCGGTATCCCTGAGCATATTACTTCTGACAGGGGAACCACTTTCACCTCTCAATTGTGGACGTCATTAGCGAATCTCCTGGGCATCACCCTACATCAGACAACGGCCTACAACCCCGCTGCCAAGGGAATGGTTGAACGTTTTCATCGCACCCTCAAAGCAGCTTTGATGTCCCGCTGCAAGGATTGCAACTGGTTTACTCAGCTTCCCTGGGTCCTCCTGGGACTAAGGACCACTCCTAAAGACGCCCTCGACGTCTCGGCAGCTGAAATGGTGTATGGCGACCCGTTGGTCGTCCCTGCCGAATTTTTTCCTTCTACAACCTCCTCCGACGATCTCCAGCGCATACGTCACGTCGTGGGAAAATTTACTCCGTGCCGCCAGACATACAAGCCCCCAGCGAAGCATCACATACCAACGGACTTGCACTCTGCAACGCACGTCTTCCTGCGCAACGAACTAGCAAGCCACCACTAACGTCCCCTTACACGGGCCCTTTCCTTGTGATCCGACGCAGTCCGAAAGCATTCCTACTAAACATTAGGGGCAAAGAAGACTGGGTCTCCATTGATCGTCTAAAACCTGCTTATCTTCTGCCAGATGACCCGCCTACAGTTCGCCTCTCTAGATCAGGGCGCCCTATTTAACATGTACAGTATGTCATTTTGAGGGGGGGAGCCATGTACCAACCGTGTGTCACACAATTGTACATAATTATTTTGTATATATTATGCTTGTATCTGCGCTCTTCCCTCGCACTAAAAAGAACCTGAATGATCATGTCTCCGGTTTTGCTCTGAACATTGTCTGTCTCTCGAACATGTTATGTCCTGTTGCCTTGAGGTTTTGTATATAAAGAAGAGTGTTCCTTGATAAACAACTCAGTTGATTGCATCCTGCCTTTGAGTTCACAACCCTCACTCGGCACCGTCACAGTACCAATGGAATGTGGAAAACCAAAGACAATAAAGCGAAGATAGGGAAACGCCTGTATAAAATACTCTCAACCAGTGCCTGATCAGTGCCACCTGTTGCCAACACGCCCAATTAATACGCTTACGGCATTAGACCGTGTTTCAGAGGGTTCAAATGTTGTTATTGGTTAACTACTAAGCATCATGTAATTTTTCCATACATTTGTATTAACTCCTATTTATCAGTAGGCTAACTATAGTCTTCCTTACATATAAATATTGCTTATTAATTTATTTTCTCATAAGCAGAGGACCCCCTTCGTTTACTTAGTACGATTGTTTGATATAAAATTCAATATGTATATGCAATACTTAAGATGGCTATCAAACACCCGGGTGCGTATATCGACAATCAAATATGGCTAATCTTAAGACTTTTCTCACATTTGCAGAAACCAAGTTATGGTTAGGTTGTGTATTTAATGTATAAATATTTTTTTTTTCAAATATAGGTTACAGATCATGTGAAAGCCATTCAGATCACTTATCCGAAATAGGACTTGTGGTTTAAGATTAAACTTGAAAGGTGAGAAGTTATGTGGTGGATGGTCAAGTATTGTCTGAGGCTTCTAAAGAATCCTAATTTACTAATACTATATTGGCACAGGTTAAGAAACGATGCTCTTCTATTTTCAGTAGTTAGTAGGTTTTTTTTTTTTCTAAGGAGTGCGTATTTGCTTCTACATTAGTACAATAACGTCCTCTTGAAATGGTCTTAGCATAGACTAGGCACTGTTTGAATTAATAATCTTAGACTTTGATTAAGTATACATGTTCTGTAAGTTATAATCATACATACATTCAATCTACAATCTTACCTTAACTTTGCATCGGTAAATGTTAGAAAAAATGCGTCATATCCTGAAAGTACATTCTCAGGTGTTAATATACACAACAACGGCTACTCGTGCTGCATATGGCGACGGCATTGGTGATGGGTTGAAGACTAAAGCAAACAAGTAGCAGAGAAGCGTAGAATATACTAGCGTCATCTGTTGCCAACGCGCCTTACTAAAGGGGGCAAAGTCTCAGAAATTCAATGGAGGTTCCGGTCTCCCTTTTATTGTCTTTGGTGGGAGACAGAGTAGTAGATAGACTCGTTGAAACAATTCACTATGAACTAACGTGGAGTAGTATTACTAGCTGACTGTGTGTACTACATACCATGACTATAACTACAGTTTACTGAAAACTCGATTTATTTCATCTTGAAAACCGATAAGATAACCCTTATAAACTACATAGAAAAAAAATGTCTGACATCAATCAAGTATACCAGGTTGACAGACAACTTTGAGGTTCATGCATTACGTTGGTATAATTACTGCACTACATGACCAAATGACCTTCCTATGTGATCCGGAATTTGCTGAATTGTTGCCACGTACGCTTTTTTTTCTCTCCCATACTCGTTCTTTTGACAATGCCAGTAACTGCAAGCACACTGGAAGAGTCCTTTAGTACACTTAGGCGAGTGAAAACACTACTGGGCTCTACTATATCACATGAACTAATTATATCGCCATAAAATCAATTTGTACAAAACATATTTCATGGAAACATGTTTTTGTAGTGAACACGAGAGGTTACAGTTTCTTTTCAAATGAACAGTGACAAACTTGAAAAATTCCTACATTTAAATATACACTTTTTTTATTATATCCTTCCATTTTACAGTGCCTTCTTTCAGTTTAAATAAACTAAAGCTATCCTTATTATATTCTAAAATATTTGTATGCAGCATATAAATTCATTATTCTATCAGGATATGTTTAATTCCACATAAAACAGCACAGTTTGTGCAACTATTGCAAAGAAATCAAAGTAATTTTCATTATTTTTTTCCGTATCACTTCTCACTTCATTTCAATTATTGGCATCGCAATTCCCACTGAAAAAAAATGGACTCGTTAATATCTGTCGAAAAAGGGAAGAGCTTGAGAGATCCGTCATGAAATTCTGTGAAGCTTTTGAGAAAAATCAGAAATGCATTTCAAAATCGTTCTTACTTTTGTTTCATTACAAAGAATCTGAAATTTTTAATTTCAAAGAATCTTGAATTTGTTTCATTCCAAAGAATCTGAAATTTGTTTCATTCCAAAGAATCTGAAATTTTTAA
>NC_090745.1:97128222-97155722 GCF_036898095.1 Palaemon carinicauda
TTACTTAGATGGCAATTCAATAAGCATTTTTGTAATTTCTGTGCGCGATTCATCTAAGGACAATTATGATCGAACTGTGATCGAATCTATGTTAATAAGAATAGTTGGATCATTTATGTAAATATATTGGAAATTCTGTGGTCTTTTACTATTATTATTATTATTATTATTATTATTATTATTATTATTATTATTATTATTATTATTATTATTATTATTCTACCATCAAAACCTGGGGGCACTCAGCACATTTTCTAGCTATAGAATTTCCATGTCAGGATGATTTTCCCCCCATAAAATATGAGAAATTTCCATCCCTATACAGAATTTTTTATTCATTCAGGAGGCACGAATAAATATACATAAATCACTTTTATAACAAAAGATAGGCCTTCTCTGGCCTAGGCCCTCACGAATCTCTCCTAAGGTGATTATAGATAGGGGCACCATTTCCTACTGTACATAAGTGTAGGCCTACGAGATTTATACCATGATTCTTTGCACGGCCTCACTTCCATTACAGAAGCATTAACCCAGAAGTTTGATATAATGCCATCCTGTTTTTTTTTTTTTTTTTTTTTTTTTATTCTCAAGTAGGCCTAAAAGTGTTCACGAGACATAAGTACACATATGTCTTTTTTCTGTTAAAACTCTGTATATTAAAAGATCTTGTAAGCAGCGTCACATCAGACTTTAAAGATATAAGACTAAGTTTTTCTTTTTATTTACTTTCTTTTCATCTTGATAAGGCAATACTGCAGCCGTTGTGTAGCAAAAGATTTCAAGGGCCAAATCCTAAAAGCTCAACACAAACTTTATCCAAAGTTCTTTGTACCTTTCTATCTAGAGTTTGGGTGAATCGAGAATCTCACAGAAAAGTGATACACTTAAAAAGTTTTTCAAAAAGCCATTTTCTTCAGATGGAAACCTTTACAAGGAAGACCAGAGAGAGAAATGTTTACACATGTCTCAGCTTACCGGAGGAACGTTTACACGAGGATTTCATAACGATAAATCGCTTAAACATATTTAACACAAAGCCAACAGAAAAAAGGTTTATAGAGGAGCAACGAATTCAGTGCAAAAATGTTTTTAGCAAGAATTTTTACCCAGGATATATCCATGGCAGAGTGTCACATTTATAAAACAGTAAATTTCACGAAAGGTAATTAAAAAAAATGATTGAGGTTGAAGAAAACTATAGTAGTGTAGAAAGAGTTATTCAACGTACATAATATCTAAATCGTGTTAACGTATCTTCCATTGGTGTAAAAAATAATTCTAGTTTTACAATAGCAATCTCTTAATTTTTCTATGTGAAAACACTTTACGATTCTGTAGTATGACTGAAACATTTTACATAGTTTGTCACGAGATTCTTTTCCTGCCTCGTACATGACTTTTCAAATATCTTTATTCGGGACAGCAAGATAGAACTAGAACGAGATTTTTCTTTCAGTTTCTACTTTAATTTTTCTTTGCACTGTTCTCCCTTAAAATAATTATTTCCTTCCTAAACTTTCGTGAAAAAGTATAAGAAACTTTCCCGCGACCCTACTTAAATTTTCTCCTTTTTTCGCGTTTCTCTCAATTCTCCGATGTTATTTTCCTTCTTGCACCTGTCTCCTCATCCAGGCAGTTCTCCTCATCAAGTTCCATCGCTATTCGCCATTCTTACAACATCCTACCGAGCAATTACACCTTGGCAGTGATTGCCACTACATTCCCGGAGCAAATTCATGCCTCTTGATTACCTCTGCGTCAAGAGCGTTTGTCGTTAATCTGTGACATTGACTTGGCAACATCCCATCAGCTCCGATGGGTTCTTTTGACGCTTACTTTTTGGATTCTCGACTTCGCAATCCATAGTGAATGACGAAGTGATTTTTAAATGAAGCAATCTTCATTACTTCGAGATAAGATTCCGAAGCCAATGATTGCTTTTTGAATGAAGCTACCTTCAACACTCGGATAAGATTTCGAAGGCAATTCTAGTTTTTATCTAAATAAAGCATCTTTCATTACTCAAGATAAGATTCTGATGGTAATGATAGCGTGGGCCAGGACACATAAAAGACGTTCGGATAGCAAATGTGTTGGCAAACGAGGGACACCTATCAAGGTAAGTGCAATTAATCCGACTGGCTTCCACCAAGGGCAATAATCCATTACGACTAATGAAGACAACGAAATATAATGTATATTATCATTATTATTATTATTACTATCATTATTATTATGATACTGATGATGATGATGATGATGATGACGACTAATTGCTAAGCTACAACCCTAGTTGGAAAAGCAGGATGCTATAATATTAACAGGGAAAGTAGCCCAGTGAGAGGAAACAAGAAAAATAAAATATTTTAAGCACAGTAACATCAAAATAAATATTTCCTATATAAATTATAAAAACTTAAAAAAAAACAGAGGAAGGGAAAGAAGACGGAATAGTATGCCCGAGTATACCCTCACACAAGAGAACTCTAACCCAAGACATTGGAAGACCATGATACAGAGGCAAAGGACTTTTCTTGCTACGAGCATATAATAGCAACACCATATCTTTTATAAGATTTTTAAAATATAATGATAACACCTAAAACATAAAAGTAGGCGGTTTGAGCAATGAAAGACCAAGAATAAAAAAAAAAGTTTTTTGTCACTGAATTTCAATATACCAAAACGATTGAAATTGTCGATGAACGAAATCGGCTTCATAAAGTCAAAAGTTTGATAAGAATTGAATCTAGCAACTTCTAACTTTCATTAAAACAAAAGGAAATTAGCAATTCATTATACCATTATAGTTGGCAACTCACGACCAAAAATCAGAGATCAAACTGTACTATTACTGACATTTCACCAAATACTAATAAAAAATAAAATAGTGAAATCAAGTTAATTCCATGCGCTTCCAGCTACCATTTTCCGAAATTTTTTAAACATTTATTAATCATGCAGTCATTTAAATGAAAAAAATAAAATTTAAAATACCTTGAAGTCGGAGTTTTTTCAAATTTCACTTTCCATCATTTCTCATTTTCAGATTTTCAAGAAACTTAATTAATCAATTTTTAATAAATATAGATAGAAAATACATTAATGTAGCAGAGTCCATAACAGTGAATAACCTACCGATTCTTGAGTGATATTTTTTCCTATTTATAAATTATTTCAGGCCAAATTTTATTGAAAAAAAAAGAAAAACAGAATAGCGATATCCTAAAAAAAACTAACGTTCTAGATCCCCAAAAATCCTCTCCGGCTACAGATGAATGAATGTAAAGGGATGACATTTGCTATTAGAAATATCTACCGTATGAAATACTCTTACGCTAATGGGACGGCGACTCTCGGCGAGTCGTAACATCAGATTCGATGTCTAATCAACGAGGGTTTCTCAATTCCAGGCACATACTCTGGGTATCAATAGACCTGATTAATGAAAGTGCCCCCATTGAATAAAGTGTCGAACAAGCTATTTCTATTTTGGAGATTCTTATGGTTGATCAGTATTTCGCAACTTTTAACAAAAAGTTTGCTCAAAAAGCAACTACTAATAAGAAACCAGTAGTTCGAAAATGAACAGAATGACAAGACTACTAGTTAACACATATGCCGTTTATACGGATGCGAGTTTCATATCGTTGTATTCCACCTTAAAAATTTTCCTGCAATCACCGTCTATTACCCAACACACTCTTCACATACTTAATAACTAGTCCTCCTTCATTACTTTTATTTAGCAAACTTTAATTCCTCCTCATTCTTATGTAATACCAACTCTCATTTCTATCACCTTTCTTATAAGTCTTCTAAATACTCTAGATTTCATTCCCATTAGGAATCAATAAGTCAGCTTCCATTTTACTACTCTCCTCCTTAAGCAATCTTCAAGGATTTAAATCTACAGAATTTGAAATGGGAATAAACATCTAAGGTATTTACTATTTTCCACTAACGTCTACTCAAGTCTTTCCCGAACTCGCTAGTCTGACAAACCAAATTTAATACTGACAAACAGATTAATATGCGAAATTGAAGTTGCTTTAGTTGCCAGCAAGTTTTACTTATCTCTTTAAACCTTATGTGCCGGTACTGTATTATTCAACAAGGTAAGGTCGAGCATAAAAAGAAAAAAAAAAAAATCTAGTCAGACGTATGGATAATGTTTGCTTTGTACTGGGAGAGCTGAGCGCTAAGAGCTTCTGGCTCAACGCTAGGCAAGACCATAAAAAGCGCACATCTTGTATTTCATTTCCGATAAGTTTAATATATATATATATATATATATATATATATATATATATATATATATATATATATATATATATATATATATAAATACATATATATACACATATATATGCATATATATACACATACATATATATACACAAATATATATATATATATATATATATATATATATATATATATATATATATATATATATATATATATATATATATATAAAAGAGATGGGCCGACATTATCGGTATCGGTAATATCAACCTTTGGGGGGGGGGGGAAGTGGTATCGGTGTCGACCATGAGTACCAGGTAGAAATATGGACTTTGCTAAATTAAGTTTAGTATTACTGATGATTCTTTGTACAATCCCTATATGAATTTCGGTATACATTCTAAATTTCTACTTCTCCCCCACCTTGGTGTGTACTAGATTTTATGCAGACAACTGTATCTAAACGTTAACTTAAAGACACAGAGTAATATGAGGAATATAACACTATCGAGGAGAAATTCGCAGAGATTGGTCGTTGGAAATGGAACCTATTATAATTTTATTTCAATCAAAGCTATCATTTTAGGTCCTCACACTAAGACTACATTCTCATATGCAAATAATTAATTACTTTATTTATGAACTGCTAATTTTTCTAGTTTAGTGATCTGGTTGAAGTAATATTATACACTGTAATAAAAAAAATCTTATAAGGGAAGGCATTAGATATATGATAAGATTGTGTCATTGCTATGTACATAACCATAGTTGGAAATGTTTTTTTAAAAAAAGTTTAAAACACTGTTTAATGTCAAATAGATACTACAAAATGCTTGGCTTGTACAGTTTACTGATTAGGCCTAGTGATACCTAACACACTGCATTGCATAATTATAATGTTATTGTAATCAATAGAAAGAATTTCTCAAGTATCGGAGTATCGGCTAGTATCGGTATCGGATATTTCTCTGATATCGGTATCAGTTCGGGAAAAATTGAGTATCGGCATCATCCTAAAAGAAAAAAGAGAGAGAGAGAGAGAGAGAGAGAGAGAGAGAGAGAGAGAGAGAGAGAGAGAGAGAGAGAGAGAGAGAGAGAGAGAGTATCGGCCTCCAAAGTGGTATCGGCACATATCTAATATATCAATATACATATATATATATATATATATATATATATATATATATATATATATATATATATATATATATATATATGTAAAGATATTTATACATATGTATATATATACACATGTATGTATGTATGTATGCAGATATATACGTGAATATGCGTGAATACAGTTTATTCAGCAGAGCAGTATACATATATGCATGCATGAAAACATCACACACTATCACTTTGCAATAGCTATCCATATTTGAACAAACAAAATTTTGCTAAGTAACACAATTATCATCATCATCATCCTCTCCACCTACACCTATTGATTCAAAGGGCCTAGGTTAGATTTTGCCAGTCGTCTCTATCCTAAGCTTTTAAATCAATACTTCTCCATTTATCAACTCCCACTTCACGCTTCAGAGTCATCAGCCATGTAGGCCTGGGTCCTCCAACTCCTGGGAAGTGCAAAGTAATACCATTAAAGTCTTCTAAACTTCATGACTTCCCAAGAGCCACATTACTTCTGGAGATCTTTTTATTTTAAACTGAAACCTTCAATAACAGACTTAATGTTCAATGCGCCTATTTTCTCAGCCTTCATGATATTGACTCTTTATTGATATATGTATGAATGTGTGTGTGTATGTTTATATATATATATATATATATATATATATATATATATATATATATATATATATATATATATATTACTGTGTATATATACTGTATAAATACATATACACAGTATATATATATATATATATATATATATATATATATATATATATATATATATATATATATATATATATATATATATATATATATATACGCATGTATGTGATTAGTATCTTTGCTCCCCAAAAAAGTATATAGTTTTTGTTAAATCTTTGTTTTTCGTTTATCCTTGAAGCTTCACTCTCTCCAAAGGTATCAGGAATGAATAATGAAGTTGTTCACTATCTCACAAGCAATCTATAATTACTGACCATAGCATAATTTTTTTTTCCAATATTTGAGATATTGTAAAATCGCGGCATTTTCTGAAACTAGTGTGACTGTTAAAAATATTAAAATATTAATAATATGATTCTAGTTGACAGCAACGTAAATAGCATGAAAGTTCAATATTTGCACATAATGCAGGTCTACATAGCATCATTGAGAGAGAGAGAGAGAGAGAGAGAGAGAGAGAGAGAGAGAGAGAGAGAGAGAGAGAGAGAGAGAGAGAGAGAGAGAGAATTACTCCCCCTCTTCGTTCACGCTCATTACCCAAAAGGGAATAATGGATTTTCCGATAGACGTGGATGCAAGACGCAAATGCGCTCTAGACAGTCGAAACTCCTACTTTGCTTTGCTTTTGCATTAAAAGCAATTCCCAAAGCTCTGCTTTGCAATGTAAATAGGGCTTGAAATTCAACTGAACTGCTTTACAAGCAGAGCATTCAAGAACTCGAAATTTCTGCTGACGATGCGAACAAATCAATCTGCTTTTTTCCTCCTACTAAAAGAAAACAAAAAAAGATATTTTTCCAATATTTTTTTTTCTTATTTGTTCCATTTTTTTTACGTTTTTTTCGGAAATAAGAAAGCTCATCTCTCAGTTCCAGTTTCTGAAATGTGTGCCACATTTATTGATTAATGGTGGACTATGAATTATGTGGCAACAACAGTAGATTAATTGTTCGAAGCATTACTCTCTTTGACGGGCGGCATTTGTACTCAATAATAAACCAGGGAAATAATTTTATTTTCATTAGTTTTCCATCATATTTGCGGGTAAACTTTCCATGCACTGCGTATTTTCCCACCAAAAAGTTATTGTGCACATGCATTTTCAAAACAAACACATGAGCATAATTCTATAAATTACCGTGTACAGATATGCCCTCACGTGCACACATATACAGTAAACATACAGTATATATATATATATATATATATATATATATATATATATATATATATATATATATATATATACATATATATTTATATATACATATATATATATAAATATTTATATGAATATATATATATATATATATATATATATATATATATATATATATATATATATACATATATATATTTATATAGTATACATTTATATATATAAATATATATATATATATAAATATATATATATATATATATATATATATATATATATATATGTATATATATGTATATATATAGATATTCATATGAATATATATATAGCATACATTTATTTATATATATATATATATATATATATATATATATATATATATATATGAATATATATAGTATATATATTTATATATGAATATATATTTATATATATAGTATATATGTATATATGAATATATATATTTATATATATAGTATATATATTTATATATATACTATATATAGCATACATACACATATATATAGTACATATATATATCTATATATACACTATATATAGCATATATATATATATATATATATATATATACTATATATAGCATATATATACATATATACTATATATAGCATATATATACATATATATACATATATATAGTATATATATACTATATATATAGCCTATATACAGTATATATATACATATATATACGTGTATATATATATATATATACATATATATATATATATATATATATATATATATATATATATATATATATATATATATATATATATATATATATATATATACACGTTTATATATATATATATATATATATATATATATATATATATATATATATATATATATATATATATATATATATATATATATATATATACACACACGTGTATATATATATATATATATATATATATATATATATATATATATATATATATATATATATATATATATATATATACACACACGTGTATATATATATATATATATATATATATATATATATATATATATATATATATATCGTATGTATATCCATCCATATACCAATGCACTTCCCCCAATTTTGGGGGGTAGCCGACATCAACAAAGAAACAAAACAAAAAGGGGACTACTCTCTACGTTCCTCCAGCCTAACCAGGGACTCAGCCGAGTTCAGCTGGTACTGCTAGGGTGCCACAGCCCAACCTCCCACAATTCCACCACAGATGAAGCTTCATAATGCTGAATCCCCTACTGCTGCTACCTCCGCGGTCATCTAAGGCACCGGAGGAAGCAGCAGGGCCTACCGGAACTGCGTCACAATCGCTCGCCATTCATTCGTATTTCTAGCACGCTCTCTTGCCTCTCTCACATCTATCCTCCTATCACCCAGAGCTTTCTTCACACCATCCATCCACCCAAACCTTGGCCTTCCTCTTGTACTTCTCCCATCAACTCTTGCATTCATCACCTTCTTTAGCAGACAGCCATTTTCCATTCTCTCAACATGGCCAAACCACCTCAACACATTCATATCCACTCTAGCCGCTAACTCATTTCTTACACCCGTTCTCACCCTCACCACTTCGTTCCTAACCCTATCTACTCGAGATACACCAGCCATACTCCTTAGACACTTCATCTCAAACACATTCAATTTCTGTCTCTCCATCACTTTCATTCCCCACAACTCCAATCCATACATCACAGTTGGTACAATCACTTTCTCATATAGAACTCTCTTTACATTCATTCCCAACCCTCTATTTTTTACTACTCCCTTAACTGCCCCCAACACTTTGCATCCTTCATTCACTCTCTGACGTACATCTGCTTCCACTCCACCATTTGCTGCAACAACAGACCCCAAGTACTTAAACTGATCCACCTCCTCAAGTAACTCTCCATTCAACATGACATTCAACCTTGCACCACCTTCCCTTCTCGTACATCTCATAACCTTACTCTTACCCACATTAACTCTCAACTTCCTTCTCTCACACACCCTTCCAAATTCTGTCACTAGTCGGTCAAGCTTCTCTTTTGTGTCTGCTACCAGTACAGTATCATCCACAAACAACAACTGATTTACCTCCCATTCATGATCATTTTCGTCTACCAGTTTTAATCCTCGTCCAAGCACTCGAGCATTCACCTCTCTCACCACTCCATCAACATACAAGTTAAACAACCACGGTGACATCACACATCCCTGTCTCAGCCCCACTCTCACCGGAAACCAATCGCTCACTTCATTTCCTATTCTAACACATGCTTTACTACCTTTGTAGAAACTTTTCACTGCTTGCAACAACCTTCCACCAACTCCATATAACCTCATCACATTCCACATTGCTTCCCTATCAACTCTATCATATGCTTTCTCCAGATCCATAAACGCAACACACACCTCCTTACCTTTTGCTAAATATTTCTCGCATATCTGCCTAACTGTAAAAATCTGATTCATACAACCCCTACCTCTTCTAAAACCACCCTGTACTTCCAAAATTGCATTCTCTGTTTTATCCTTAATCCTATTAATCATTACTCTACCATACACTTTTCCAACTACACTCAACAAACTAATACCTCTTGAATTACAACACTCATGCACATCTCCCTTACCCTTGTATAGTGGTACAATACACGCACAAACCCAATCTACTGGTACCATTGACAACACAAAACACATATTAAACAATCTCACCAACCATTCAAGTACAGTCACACCCCCTTCCTTCAACATCTCAACTTTCACACCATCCATACCAGATGCTTTTCCTACTCTCATTTCATCTAGTGCTCTCCTCACTTCCTCTATTGTAATCTCTCTCTCATTCTCATCTCCCATCACTGGCACCTCAACACCTGGAACAGCAATTATATCTGCCTCCCTATTATCTTTAACATTCAGCAAACTTTCAAAATATTCCGCCCACCTTAACAACCTTCCATTCCCATCTTTCACTGTTCTTCAATTCTTGCGCCAGCCTTCCTTACTCTCTTCACTTCTTTCCAAAACTACTTCTTATTCTCTTCATATGACTGACCCAGTCCCTGACCCCACCTCAGGTCAGCTGCCCTCTTTGCCTCACGTACCTTGCGCTTTACTTCCACCTTTTTCTCTCTATATTTTTCATACATCTCTATACTATTACTCTGCAGCCATTCTTCAAAAGCCCTCTTTTTCTCTTCCACTTTTACCTTCACTCCTTCATTCCACCATTAACTGCCCTTCCTCATGCTGCCTCCAACAACCTTCTTGCAACATACATCACTTGCAATCCCAACAAAATTTTCTTTTGCTAACTTCCACTCCTCCTCTAAATTACCAGTTTCTCTTACTCTCACCTCGTCATATGCTATTTTCAACCTTTCCTGATATTTACTTTTTACCCCCAGTTTTATTAGCTCTTCAACCCTCACTAGCTCCCTTTTACATCCACCTACTCTATTCACCCACTCTTTTGCTACAACTAATAGTGTATATATATATATATATATAGTATAAAAATTATATATATATATATATATATATATATATATATATATATATATATATACAGTATATATATATATATATAGTATATATATTTATATATAAATACATATATACATATATATATATATATAAAGTATATATATATATATATATATATATATATATATATATATATATATATATAAATACATATATACATACATATATATATTTATACATATATATTTATATATATAAATATATACATACATATATATATATATATATATACATTTACATATATAAATATATATATACATATATATAATATATGTGTGTGTATTATATATATTTATATATATAAATATACATTTATATATATATATATATATATATATATATATACATATACAGTATATATATATATATATATATATATATATATATATATATATATATATATATATATATATATATACATATATATAATATATATATAGATATACATGCTCTTTATTATATAACTGAGATAAGTACAC
Organism: Palaemon carinicauda; assembly: GCF_036898095.1. Classification (NCBI taxonomy): domain Eukaryota; kingdom Metazoa; phylum Arthropoda; class Malacostraca; order Decapoda; family Palaemonidae; genus Palaemon; species Palaemon carinicauda. Next base: position 97,139,528 of record NC_090745.1, read on the forward strand.
GTGTGTATAGAAACATGGGTAGATAGAGAGATAGATAACTATACTTCTGTTTGTGCTACTGGCTTGGGTTTGTTATGTAATGTTTAATTCACATTATTATAGAACAATTTTTCCGTGTTTCTTAACCCCACCACTCGACCAAACTGTGAATGTGTACAAAAAAGTACATTCACTCTTCCGTATTATGTTAAAGGCACCAAATGAACGTAGGAACGAGGGTTGCACCCCTTTGACCCTGCACTATGTTTGAAAAAAAAAGTTTGGGGGGGGGGATTGAAATGTGCGTGGTTATGGTTCAGAAGTAAATAAATGTACGGCTGATTTGTTCAAAGAAAGAAAGCAGGATTTTTTGGGTAGTGATACAGAAAATTGTAAAGCAAAGTGTGCAGGAATCGTAAAATTAAAGTATTGTATAACGCAAAGATGCCAGAGATGTGTGAAAACTATAAATAAGTTACCTCGAAGACTGTTTAGGAAAGACAGTGTGTGGCAGCAGAAAAAGTTATGATAGAGAGTTTACATGGTCCAGAAAAGTAAAAGACTAAAACTGAAAAAGAATCTTTGCCAGCTGAGTTTGGAGAACATGAAAACGTTGCTTTGATTGTGGATTTGACTTATATGGGGAGGTGGCAAATAAATACATGGAACTTAATAGTTGGGCTAGCGTTCTTTTGAGGCTCTACTGTAGGGGAGCAGGAATACTATTTTCTTAAATGTAGCTTCTTATTAACTATGTGTTTAAGAACAGGATATACAACTATGTGCTTAACAAGCGCCACCAAGATATGGAAAGAACTCTTGACTACAATGACACACTGTTACAAGGACAACGGTGCATATAATTGTTGTAGTACTGCAAGCGAGAGACATGGATGTTTCACACATGTATTATATATACAATGTATATTATATAGTGTATATATAATATGTTGTTCATGGTCTGGGGCGATTCACCAGAGGCAATCAGCATTGGTGACATGTCCCCACTTCTGAAGTCTATCTCCTGTTTTCCCTACCTTGGATCTTGCTCTATTAAGATGGCCCTCTCCTTCCTGTTAAGGAATGCTCCACAAAGCAGGTGTTCAGCAGGGTCAGATTGAGCTTCATTGGTTGAATTAGTCTCTCTCTCTCTCTCTCTCTCTCTCTCTCTCTCTCTCTCTCTCTCTCTCTCTCTCTCTCTCTCTCTCTCTCTCTCCACTTCAACAATCTGTAATCTGTCAGCAGGATGGTTTAGATGTTCAAGACCCTACACGGCCATGAAGCTATTCCTTGATTTTAGTCGCTGTATTGTTGCCTGATGTCCATGAAATGGATGCCTTCGATCGTTCATCGGTTTGACCTTTTCATTTTTGGTAATAGTACCTCGTGGAATTTGAGGTGGTGCAATACCGGCCAGTCTGTAAAGAGATGGTCGGGTGTTGCCTTTAATGTACCAGTGATTATTCGACAGGTTTTATTAAGATCTGGATTCACTTTCTTGGAGTAGCACGATCTTTCCCACACTGGTGAAGAGCAGAAGGGTTTTTGGATCTGCTCCCCAGCTGTTGTTGGCTAAATTTCTAAGTAGATTGATTCTTGTTGATAGTTTTTTTCTTTAGTTTGTTTGTGCGTGTGTTCTTTACAGCTAATTGTTCTGTCTAGAGTATACAATACATAGATACTAGATATTGGTGGTTCCAAGGTCTATATATCTATAGACCTTGGGTGGTTCAAGGTTACTTAGAAATACATTTATTTGAAAAGAAATATCTATAAGTATGGATGCGAAGAGAAAAATGTGAGAAATTGAATTCGTTAAGTCATGAACAATAGATTGAAAACATTAACTGATAAATATAAATGGGGTTGGAAGGTATGTCTGATCGTTATTTAATTGAACCAAAAGTAAAGATAAATACACAAAGAAAAGAGGGTGAAAATGTATAGAGAACAAACGATCCGGATGAGGGAGAATCGAGACAAACATAATGCGATAAAGAACGAACTATAAGATCAAGAGAAAAATATAGACGCTAAAGGAATAGACATTGAATTTATGAAATCCTACGAAGACGCGTGAATGACAACCAAGAACTTTCTGTGAGTATGGAATGTTATGAAAAATAGTAAAAACTAACTGATGAGATCAGAAAACAAAATGTTTAGTGATAAAACCAAAAAGATTAAATGAGTTGCAGTTGCAAGATAGAGGGGTCAATCTTTTGCAGGCGTGCATGACTGAGAAAAAACAAAGTGAAAAAGAACGAAAATAAAGAAAAATAGGTGAGCATGTGATAAGAATTTAAGACACTACAGGTTATTGTGCACAGATATAAAGACATAGAGAAAAGCTAATGAAGTAATAGAAGTCAGAATAAAATATGCTCATGAAGTTAGGCTGCGTGAGGGGAATGCACAGTTTAACAACACAATAGCGAAAGGGTTAATAAAACCTAACTAAATTATAAATGAGATGCAGTATTAGAGTGAAACTGTGATGAGAGTAAAACATTACGTAGCATTGGGTGTAATTCAAATAATAACAAAATCGAAAATAACAATGCACTTTGTAAAGATAAAGGTGTCTGGTTCCAGTTCCAGTATCATGAGAATAGATGCTCATCAGAACATCAGCCGGGACACCGCGGCGACCAAACACCAACACCCCCCCCCCCTTGAGGTGCCCAATCACAGCATTATCCTCTCCAGTAAACAACTTAAACTCACGGTTACTAGTTAGAATCGGTTTCCTGCCATGCGAATGCTAGGCGAAAGCGTTATCACCGTATTATCCAGGAGGCTAGTACATGTAATCTAGTTCACGATAAAAATTAAGTTCTTTATCATGTCGACTACTCTACTAGACATTTAGTTCCAGGATTCGTGCCATTGATGGGCAATTGCATTTGAATTAAGAGACGTTTCAAAAAAAAAAGTTAGAATCAATATATAACTATGAAACTTCGGGAATGAGTTGCCATAACATTGAAGTACTCGATGAGAGATTCGCTGACAATCGACTTTTTTTCAAAAATGTTCGTCATATTTGAGCACCAATCCCTTATTAACTTGTGTAAAGCCTCTGGCTATTTCTGCAGTAATGAATAAACGAGATAAGACGTAGTAATTAACACCCGAGGCGTTGATGGGAGCGAACGGTTTAATAACATTTATTCAAAAAAAAAAAAAAAAAAAAAAAAAAAAAAAAAAAAAAAAAAGCAGAGGGTGTTTGAAGATGAGTAAAAACAATAGAGGAGAGCTGCGGAAGAGGGTAGAAAAGGTATGGAAGATATTATCAGCAGCAAAAAGTGAATAAGAAAAGACGTGAATCTTGATAGGATTTCCCCCTTTGTGCTCCAGGAAGTTAATGACAATATTAGTTTTTATCAAGTTATCTTATTTTATAATTTTAAGAATTTCAAATAAAATAGTTTCTTACATTATTAATCAAAACAGTTATTTCTTTCAGACCTACTTAAGACGAATGTTGCAAGAATATAAGAGCACAGTTTTTTATATACAGTATATAGTTTTTGCTTTAGCATAAAGATTATTTTGAAATATTCTGTCTTACATTGCAATTACTAGTATTTTTCGATTATTCAATCTGAAAATCCCATCAATGTTATGAAGTCTACTTACATGATGGTCATATGTGATGATATTGAACAATTCATTTTTTAAGAACACCAAACGGATATTTTTATGGATGTTTAAGTTGGTCTGGTACAGTAGTGTTTAGGATAAGTTCAATTCCATCTCTCGCAAATGAATTGATAAATGCCGAAACACAAGGGCTACCTTTTAATACCGATCGGATCGCTACACTGTTCCTCATGATGGGATATACAGCCTAAGTTGACAGACAATAAATTATGATTTATCATTTAATCATTAAAGTTCCCTACTCTTTTCTTGCAATGTATTTTACCGCCTTTCCATGGCATTTGCTCTCGCCAAAATTGTTCAAGGTAAATGAAAAGCTTTACATTTCGCAATTTCATTAATCTCGCCATCCATCCCTTCCCAATGATATTGTCATCAAAACCATTGCTTGCTACACCTTGGAGAAGTTAGTCCAGTCTTTATTTTTACTGGTGATCATCTATTGATGCAGTACAGAGCAACAGAACCTAGACACACTCTCCTGAAGCAATCATTTTCCGACATTTGTTGCCTTCGTATAAACTCGTTCGCAAAATTTGTGTTCCCGAATACATTATTACTTTAATGTATGAAAACTCTCTAATTACGCAATTTTAGACAACTTTTTCTGATATACTTATTAAATTACTACCCCGCGTATATCCATCATTTACGTTATCTTTAAAATTGTTAATAAAATGGAATATATTTTGAACGCCTTGGTTCCTTCGGAGACACATCTTGATTATTCCCAAATGCATATTAATGAATAAAGAGGATGCCACTCAAACAGTCACTCTGGCGATACTATATGATGCACCTTAATGAGGGTATGGAAATAGTGATTGCATGTCACAATGGTTGAAATAAGGACTCGAAGTAAAGCAACTTATCCTAGAAACCACAATTTTTCAAAGGAGTAACTGCAGAAAAAGTGGGACTAAATATTAATGAAGGGAAAACTAAGATCAGGAAAGTATCAAGGGAATCACAACCACACGGCCAGGTAAAAGTAGACAATACAAATATAAAAGTGGTGGAACCAGATGACTGGCTGGAACGGCTGGAACGAGCACATGATAAAAAATGGATGAACATTTTAAGAAGTTATGGTTCATTGAGTGGCTCAAAGAGTGAAAAAAGGGATGAATATATAAATAGCAATATTGCTAATCCCATCTACTTATAACTACCCCCATCGAGAGAGAGAGAGAGAGAGAGAGAGAGAGAGAGAGAGAGAGAGAGAGAGAGAGAGAGAGAGAGAGAGAGATTAGTCTAGGCACGTGCTTCTTTAACCTGGCCTCGGTAATCAACTGTTAAGATTTGTGCCTTAAATTAATGATTGATGACCTACATTTGCGCGCATGCTATATGAACACATAACCTAAAGCAAAGGTCAGAAAAAAGCTGTCTGAATCTATAACTAATTCAACTACTTTACTTTCAATCTGGGGGATTAGGATGAGTTTATATCATCGCCACCTGCCTTAAGAACTAAAGGAATAATAAATTACTGGGAATGAATCCACCACAATAAACATACTGCTAAAATGGTTTTAATTTCCCATGATATTGTCCCTCTCAAAAATGCATAAATCCAGAATCTTCATATGCTGATAACACTCCAAAGCAGAATGTTTTTCTTCCTTTCATCTTTCACAGGAATTGCATCTTCCGTTCCCTCTAATCTAGCAGCATATCCAGGTATCAAAGAAAGTTTGATCAGCGCTTCTGAGATGAGGAGCCCTTGTGCAATTCCAAGATATCGGCATAACACGTTCTCTCTCTCTCTCTCTCTCTCTCTCTCTCTCTCTCTCTCTCTCTCTCTCTCTCTCTCTCTCTCTCTCTCTCTCTCTCTCTCTCTCTCTCTCTCTCTCTCTGTGTGTATGTATGTATGTATGTATGGATGTATGTGTATATATGTATATACATGGCCCCCTATGTATGTATGTATGTATGTATGCATGTGCATATATATATATATATATATATATATATATATATATATATATATATATGTATGTATGTATGCATGTGCATATATATATATATATATATATATATATATATATATATATATATATATATATATATATATATATATATATATATATACACACACACACCGTGTTAGGCGGTATATCTTAGAAATCCATGTTTGCCAACGGTAATACTCGTATAGGCGGATGAGCAACTTGGAGGAGTAATGAGAGCTTTGGGTGTGGAGGAAATGCCCCCCTAAATCACGATGAAGTCACTGGCAACAGGGTGACAGATGGTTTTAAGATGATGGACAAACGGTCTCTTTGGCTTCTACTCCTGATGCCTGGGGGTTGATCTTACTAGAATTAGTATGGACTGGCAGGGGTCACTTGCCTTAGTTAGAGAGGCACTGTGCATCATAAGGAACTGGCTATCCTTTGATGTGTCTAGCCAATGAATCCTCTATAGATTTAGTCAAGTCATGGATGTAGAAGATGAAAGAATGGCCCCCATTCCCGGGCGTAGCGGAGTGCTAAGAGTCTCCCGGTTTACAAATACTAAAGAAAAATTTAAAATAGCTACCGGTAATTGGAATGTTAGAACCATGAATCACATTGAGAAGTTACAGCAAGTGGAGGGTGAACTTATGAAATATAGCTTGGATATCTTGGCCGTAACTGAAACACGTTGTAAGGTGATTGGTAAGGAAACTTTAGACCAAGGGAATATATATATATATATATATATATATTTACACAGGAAGATCAGATGGAGCTGGAAGAGAAGGGGTAGAAATGATGATGACACCAAGTGCAGAAAAGGCATTAACCGAGTGGAGAGCTGTAAATAGTAGAGGGTTACTAGCAAAGTTCAAATCAAAGCAATGCAATATGAGTATTATAATTTGCTATGTCCCAACAAATGATTCCCTGAAGAAAGGAAAGATGAATACTATGAAGTACTGCAGAGGATAATACATGAGATCCCTGAGAGAATTATAAAAATTGTGATTGGCGACTTCAATGCTAAAGTTGGAAGAAATAATCAAAGGATAGAGAATGTGATGGGTGTCGAGGGTATTGGCGAAGTTGCAAATGAAAATGGAGCACATTTCTCAAGTTTCTGTTCAGCAAACAATTTTGTCATTAGAGGTACTCTTTTCCAACATAAGAACATCCACAAGTATACATGGACTTCACACCATGTGGCAATTACAAAAATCAGATAGCTCACATTGTCATTAATAAAGAGAGGAGGATTACTTAGAAATGTAAGAATCTATAGAGGTGCAGATATTGGTAGTGATCACCAGCTCCTCATTGCCACACTGCAATTAAAACAAAGCGCCTAACCGAGAGATAGATAGAATACCAAGGTTTGATACAACTAAGCTTCTAGAGGAAGAGCACAAAGAAACATTTGCAATAGAATGTAGGAATCGATTTGCAGTCTTAAGAGACTTTAAGAGATGAAGAACAGACAACTAATGAAGAATGATGTTATATTAAGAACATATGTCAGTCAGTTAGTAGTGAAGTCTTGGGACAAACAGTTACAAGGAGAAAACCATGGATATCGAATGATACTTGGGATACTATAAAAAGAAGACAGAGACAGAAACTGATTGTTAAAAGTTTTCGAGGACGTAATGAAAATTACTAGGTAGAGCATGCTAAGTATTCCAGTATTGACAGCGAGGTCAAAAGAAAAGCTGGGAATGACTGGAGAGAGTACTTAGACAGTAAAGCAGATGAGGCCAACAAAGCTATGAATTCAGGAAGTGGCTATGGGGTGAGAATTGCTCATAGAATTATTAATGAAATCTCGACTGGGGCAAAGAAAAAGAAGCATATACCCATCAAAAAGAGAGATGGCTCTGTTATAGCAACAGAAGATGAAGAAAGATATCGTTGGATGAAACACTTTAGTGAGGTTATGAATAGGACATATGAAGGGAATAATTTGATTGATAAACCTGAAGCTGATGAAGACCCTGATAATCCCATAAATGTATTCAGTGTGTTTGAAGTCGATGCTATCCTCAAAAAACTAGAGATGAAAAGCCCCTGGATACGATGAAATAACTGCCGAGATGATACTGGCCGAAAATGAAATGACTCCCAGACTACTTACAAGATTATTTTGTAGAATGTGTCATGAAGAGGCAAAACCTGATGAATGGGAGCTAGGAGTGTTGGTGAAAATAGCTAAAAAGGGAGACCTGACTAATTGCAATAATTACAAAGGCATAACACTTACGTCAGTTATGAAAATATATAGTATGCTTATTCTTAAAAGACTGGAAAGAAAGATTGATGAATAGCTGAGAGGTGAACTAGCAGGATTTAGAAAAGGTAGAAGTTGCACTGACCACATTTTCATTTTGAGACGTTGTACAGCAATGCGTATAATATAGAAATCCCCGTTTGATGGTATTTGTGGACTAAGAAAAAGTTATTATGGAATTCCTTTTAAATATGTAAATTTGATTAAGTCTGTTCATGAGCATAGCAAGTGCAAAGTTAATGTTCATGGAGTCCTATCAAGTGAGTTTCCAGTGAACAGCGGAGTACTCCAAGGGAATGTGTTGTCACCTATGTTGTTTACCCTCCTCATGGATTTTGTAATGTGTATAACAGTCAGAAATGGTGGAGAAGGATTGGACTGGATTGGTGATAGGAATGTTGCAGACCTAGAGTATGTTGATGATGCTGTCCTTCTTAGGAGAACACCACAGGATTTGCAATGCTTGCTTACCAGAATGCATGAAATATCACACGAGGTGGGGCTGAAGATGAATAAAAGAAAGACAGAAATGATGAGAACGGAGTATGCAATGGAAGATGAAATATCATTGGGAGGAGAAAGGATTATTGAAGTAGAATCATTTAAGTATTTAGGAACAATGATCTCCAATACAGGGTCTTTAGAATCAAGAGTTTAGTGAAAGATTGAAAAAAGCAAATCAGACAATGGCTAAGTTAAGTAAAATTTGGAAATCAAATCGCCTAAAATTTCATATAAAAATCAGACTATATATCAGTTTAGTGAGATCGGTGTTACTCTAGGGACACGAGTCATGGTATCACAATAAACAATCAGTAGATTTAGTAGATTTGACAATAAAGCCCTAAGAAGAATATTGGGAGTTAAATGACAGGACAGGATTAGAAATGAAACTAAGAGATTACTCGAGTACCATATGTGGATGAGATCATGATGAGAGGTAGATGGAGATAGTTTGGGAATGCTCTTCGCACTTCCCAAGAGAGATTAGTTCACCAAACGTTTAACTGGGCTGCACAAGGCACTAGAAGAATTGGAAGACCCAGGTCTACATGGTTTAGGACTATAAAGCACGAGGCAGTAGATGATGAATGGAGGAGTATTGAATTACAAGCTCAAGACAGAGACGACAGGCGAAATCTAACCGAGGCCCTTTGTGTCAATAGGCGTAGGAGGAGATGATATATATATATATATATATATATATATATATATATATATATATATATATATATATATATATATATATATAATATAATATATATATATATATATATATATATATATATATATATATATATATATATATATTATATATATATATATAATCAATAAAAGGAAGAAATTAACCAGTCCAATAATTACACTCGACCCTTAAAGAGTTGGGAAGAAAAAATATTTATATTACTGTTAAATAAATATATGAAATAAAATATATATTACATAATATAGATAAAAGATACTTAAATTATTAGATAAAACTTCTGTGATAGAAATCTAAACCTTATCTATAAAACCTACGTTTCTCAAAAGAGTTGAAATCCTAAAAACATAAATTTTCATAGTCTGATAAAAGGTCGATAAAACTTCAAGAAAACGTAATTCTCTTTCTTTTATAAAAACTTTACGATTAATAAAAATATGTTTTATGGTTAAAATACAGTCACACTCATTGCACCTGGTTACTGCTTCGCGAGGTGTGGACATAAAATACACATGTTAAGTTTTGTGTGACCTGTGCGCAATCTGGATAAAATACTTCTGTCTTCCTTTCTCTTTGCCATGACAATTCCTATTAAGAAAAAACTGATTACAGCTTCTAATTATCAAGTTGGATAAATAAATTGATAAGTAATTCACCTCACATTAAAGATCTGGATAGCATGTGATAGGGTTGAATACATAATGAAGTAACAATAATAAAAATTAATCCTTCGTCATGAATTCAAAGAAATGTTATCAAAGCCCCAAAACAAAGACAATTCCAGCTGAAAAGACTCGACTCCCATACTAGGCTTAAAGTGAATTGTTTACTTACAGGGTTGAATACATAATAAAGTAACAATAAAAAAATCCTTCCAGTCATGAATTCAAAGAAATGTTATCTAAGCACCATAACCCAGCCAATTCCAGCAAAAAAGACTCGACTCCCATACTAAGCTTAAAGTGAATTGTCCCTGGCCTGAAGTTCTAAGGAGTCTACAGTATTGTACGTCAAGTTATGGAATGAGAAGTTTCCAAGTGCTGCGGTTCGCAAGAGGTTCTAGACTAGAGCTTCAAAACAATAATGGACAAACTTCCAAAGTAAACAATCCCAGGGTCCTTTACGAGGGTAAAGTTTCGAAACGCTGCTTTTGTGTCAATTTTCGAAAAGACCCAGAAATAATTTCAGGACAGCTTAGATTTCCTTGCTGATTTAATCGAAAATTCTCCGTAAAAATATAATGCTCTCAATCGTATTTCAGTAAAATACAGGCGACCGTGATTTTTACCTTACTTTGTTATTGTGTTTTACGGGTTAGTGACCGTAATAACACTCCTTTCCGTCACTATATAAGTTTTTAAAACCGTAAAATCCTGGATTAAATGTTGCCAGACATTTACCGTTTTTCTAATGCAAATTTTATCAGTTTATTGCAACATAATTAAGATAAGCATACCTACAAAATCATTAAGCTTTGGCATCTTTCAATTTAAAAGTTAAATTTACCCCCTCACTAAACAAAGTTTATGGTAACATAAACATTGAAGTATCTGCATTTAATTACAAGAGTTGTAACCGTCTTTTCCCAGGTAATTTTCACATTCAAAACTTTTTCTTCTATTGCCGTATCTGCCAGCCAGAGTTAAAAATTTCGATTAATTGAAAAATGACTCAAATCTATCATTTTGTTTACCGTGGTAAAATTAAATGCAATTTTGGTTCGAATATCAATTACATTTGGTATTTAGAATGTTAAGTTTTTTTCTCCTTGATTAATAAAGTTCCATGGTACATTGCTTCTCAAACCGTAGTGTTAAATCTAAAATGTTCTTTCCTAGCTCATTAGGTCTAAAGCGATACAATTATACCAGTAATGAGAAAACAAGCTTTACATCTCGAAGATAACAAGTCTCTCACAAGCTAGAAATTCGTTAGGCCTACGTTCACAATTGTTAAAGTTACGAGGGCGTTTATATAAAATGCTAATGACACTAAATAAATAAATTAGGGTTAAGGATATTGCAGAATAAAACTAATAAACTAGGGGAGCACTTAGTAGAGAGCATGCTTTTTGCCCCGCCAAGTTTTCTTTTTTGCTCCCAACTTCACTGTGTATTTTGATGTATTTTATTCAGTATTTATGAATTTGTCCTTAGGTCATAACCACTATGTTCAGAATATTTCGATTAAAATGGTACAGTAGTTTTTTGACGTAATGTTCTTCACAAACAAAAAGTTTTATTTTGCTCTTAACTCCACTGCATACATGTACTTTGTTGTATTTTCTTCAGAATTTAATGGATTTGTTCTTGGGTAATATCCCACATGTCCACCAAGTTTCTTTGTAATTGGTTCTATAGTTTTTTTTTGCGTGATGTTGTTCACAAACAAACAAGTCTTATTATGCTCTTAACTTTACTGTGTACATGTACTTCAATGTATTTTCCTCAAAATCTAACGGATCTGTCCTTGGGCCATACCCCACATGTACAAATTTCGTTGAAATTGGTTCAGTGGTTTCTGCGTATTGTTGTTCACAAACTAACAAAATGTTTGCCATTAACTTAACATTCCGATTACTGTATTTTCAAAGTCATCATCATCATCTCCTACGCCTATTGACGCAAAGGAACTGATTACTGCTGCGTAATTGTAATTTGATGTATTTTATCTAATATGTTACAGATTCATCCTTGGGTAATATCCGACATGAATACAAAGTTTGATCAAAATCGGTACAATAGTTGTTTTTGAAAAGCTCATAACAAAAAAATCAAATAAATAACTAACAACTAGAACTGGCACTCGGTAGAGTACATACCTTCACCTATAAAATATTGTATATCACAAGATAGGCAATTAAATTCTGCACATTTTGGCACTAGTTTCATTCAAATCGAATAGAAATTAACCACAATATAACATAGACGTTTTTTTACCTTATCGTGACCTTGAGCTTTGACTCAATATCTCCCAAAATCTAATCAAATGGTCCTTGGATTATGGCCAATCATCCCATCAAATACCATGAGATTTGCCCAATACAGTATAGCAAAAAGACCTTTTTGACCTTTTTGTGACGAACTAGAACAGGCACTCGGTAGAGCACATACCTTCGCTTACAACATACTGCATATCAAAAGATAGACTATTGGAATATGCACATCTTGACACTAGTTTCATGTAAATCGGATAAAAATTGACCACGATATAGCAAAAAGACGTTTTTTACCTTGACCTTATCTTTGACCCAATCACTCTGAAATCACAAGATAGGCAATAGAATTATGCACATTTTCGCACGTTTTCATGCAAATCGAATAAAAAATTTATCAGGATATGGAAGACGACTTTTTTACTTTTTCATTACCTTGTCCTTTGACCCAATCACTCCCAATGTCTAATCAAATTGTCCTTGGATCAGGGCCAATCATCGAACCTAATTTCACAAGTTCCAGTCAAATAGTTTTTCAGTTATGAGAATTACAAACACACAGACAGACATACAAAATACACGCCTTCAAAACATAACCTTGAAGGTAAACAGTCGAAACAGAGCGACGAATACATACACCAGGGTTAAAAGAATACTCTTAACCCTGACATACATACATACATACATACATACATACATACATACATATACCAAGGCACTTCCCCCAATTTTGGGGGGTAGGCTAGCCGACATCAACAAATGAAACAAAACAAAAAAGGGGACCTCTACTCTCTACGTTCCTCCCAGCCTAAAAAGGGACTCAACCGAGTTCAGCTGGTACTGCTAGGGTGCCACAGCCCACCCTCCCACATTATCCACCACAGATGAAGCTTCATAATGCTGAATCCCCTACTGCTGCTACCTCCGCGGTCACATACACTACGTAAAATCTTCGATTTTGGCGAAGGCAATAAGTCGGCCTTCCAACTGAGAAAAACCATAGGATAATTTACAGATTCATCAGATTGTACAATTTTTACACCTAAGCTATCCATATGTACATGGTTGGAAAGGTGGTATTAATAAAGTATTTTTCCCTTTTATCCCCAGCTTGTAACTTATTTATCATGTCTAAAAAATTCCAGAAGTTAAAAATACTTTATGTAAATGAAGAAAGCAAAGATTTTTTTCCTAGTTCATCTCTTACATTAAACTTGAAAGTGTATGAAATATTCTAGAGTGGCAAAAGGAAATAAGAGAAAAGGCGAATAGACCATATATGAAAATTAATAAAAATAAATATAAAATATTTGAAGATCAGTCATATAAACTATAAAGAGAGAGTTATGTCAACCTGTTCAGCAGAAAAGATAAAATTTTGTTTCTTTTGCTTCTGAATTCTACTTAGCTTTGATGAAATCTGAGTGCAAGGAAATTGTCCAGTATATTGTTTTGGACCTTTGGAATGAGCATAGGTGACCTTGATTGCTATTTCTGCCAGATAATATTGAGAGAGAGAGAGAGAGAGAGAGAGAGAGAGAGAGAGAGAGAGAGAGAGAGAGAGAGAGAGAGAGAGAGAGAGAGAGAATTGTTGTTGTATTGTTGTTGTTGATGATTTAATTATTAGCTACAACCACAGTTTGAAAAACAGTATGCTATTAGCAGAGAGAGAGAGAGAGAGAGAGAGTTGTTGTTGTTGTTGATGTTTTAATTATTAGCTACAACCACAGTTTAGAGAGAAAGAGAGAGAGAGAGAGTTGTTGTTGATGTTTTAATTATTAGCTACAACCGCAGTTTGAAAAACAGTATGCTATTAACAGAGAGAGAGAGAGAGAGAGAGAGAGAGAGAGAGAGCAGAGAGAGAGAGAGAGAGAGAGAGAGAGAGTTGTTGTTGTTGTTGATGTTTTAATTATTAGCTACAACCGCAGTTTGAAAAACAGTATGCTATTAGCAGAGAGAGAGAGAGAGAGAGAGAGAGAGAGAGAGAGAGAGAGAGAGAGAGAGAGAAACTAGTATGTTATTAACTAACAGAAGAAATTTCTAATCTACATCCTCTAACGACCATTTATCATTTAATTCACGGTCCGTGATTCCAGGATGTTTACAACTCCAGAATAATTCATGTTTAATTACACCCTGTCTTATAAGGAATTCGAACACCTATAATAATTTATATGGAACTGGAATATCTAACTGTCTGAATTAATGGGTTATTCAATTAAGTGTGCAATACAAAATCCAGGCCTAGAAAAGTTGTTCTCTAGTCTTTTATGGTGCCATAGCCTCTGTACCATGGTCTTCCACTGTTTTGGGTTAGAGTTCTCTTGCTTGAGTGTACACTCGGGCACACTATTCTATCTTATTTCTCTTCCTCTTGTTTTGTTGAAGTTTTTATAGTTTATATAGGAAATATTTATTTTAATGTTGTAACTGTTCTTAAAACAGCTTATTTTTCCTCGTTTCTTTTCCTCACTGTTATATTTTCCAACGTTGGAGCCCCTGGGCGTATAGCATCCTGCTTTTCCAACTAGTGTTGTAGCTTAGCTGGTGGTAATAATAATAATAATAATAATAATAATAATAATAATAATAATAATAATAATAATATTCTTATGAGTCAAAAGAATTAAGGTAAGAAAGGCATGGATGGTGTGAGATTTCAATAAGATGACTTCCTTTTGACGTTTAGCAATTTTCGTGTCCGGCTATATGCTTTGAAGAGTCAAAGGCATTAGAGTACGAAAGGAACGAATCGTGGGAATTTCAATTTCAATAAAATGACCTTCCTTTTGACGTCTGCCAATTTTCGTGAGGAGGATATTCTTTGTTACATTTCCTTTAAACTTCCTAAAACGGAGAGAGAGAGAGAGAGAGAGAGAGAGAGAGAGAGAGAGAGAGAGAGAGAGAGAGAGAGAGAGAGAGAGAGAGAGAGAGAGAGAGGAACCCTGGACAATCCCAATCTCTTCTTTTCGGGTGAGGAATAGAAAACGGATGCTCTTCCGTATAAATTTCGATCATTAATTTTAGGGGGAAACCCTATTATTCTTTCAGCGTGCATGCCACGAAGTGCGACAAATGTTGGGGATGTCATTGTTATGACACACTTTATGACGGTAATTAGCTAAGGGGGCGGGGTATATACTTCTTCGTAAGAAATAATGGGGTAAAATACTTGTTCATAAGAAGGGAGGTGGTAAAATACTTCTTCATATGAAGGGAGGGGGGTAAACTACTTCTTCAACATCGTATAACCTTGAATTTGATGAGTACATAGTTATAACAAAGCAATTAACAACTCATCCTTATCCTTTTTAGTTATTAGTATTATTATTATTATTTTTTAAATTCTTACAGAGTAACAATTTACATGGTATGATTATATTTCAACTTCCAATTTACTTAATATTGGGTGATTGTGTATTTTTTTCTTTTTATTTTAGTACAACATGGTTGTCTATGGAGTTAAATACTATAGCATATTGTAATGAACGCCAGAATTAAAAGCCATTATCTTAAAAACCATGTCACCCATCAGGTTACTAGTTTTTATCATAGAGAGAATTTGTCTATCATAAGTTGAATAGAATAAAATATAGTTAAAACATCCGCTTGACTGTCATTCAATAAACGCCTCAAAATACATAAATATCCTTTCAAAAGAATGTAGAGGGCTTCGACTAAGCAGCCCTAAAACTAGTGCTAACGGACGTCACTACTGCTTAATTACACCACCAGCACTTAAAAAGAGTTACAATATCCTAAAGTCCAGAAGGAGGTTATAAATTCTTTGTTATATATACTGGCACTGTAACGAATCGCATCGATCAACTCCAATGTTTCATACAGCCAAACAGTAACGGAACAGTAAGGGAACTACAGAAGCCAATACAATAAGGAAGCTATATAGAAAAAAATATCCAATGTAAAACCCTAGTTGGAATAGCAGGATGCTATAAGCCAAGGGGCCCCAACAGGGAAAATAGCCCAGTGAGTAAAGGAAATAAAGAAAAAGAAAATATTCTAAGTATAGTAACATTAAAATAAATATTTCCTATAAAAACTATAAAAACTTTAACAAACAAGAGGAAGAGAAACTAGATAGAAGTATGCCCGAGTGTACCCTAAAGCAAGAGAACTCTAACCCAAGACAGTGGAAGACCATG
>NC_090745.1:97170722-97175722 GCF_036898095.1 Palaemon carinicauda
CATTCGGCTCCTATCTGCATTCACTTTTAATATTCTTCTACTTTACCAAGTTCAATATTCTTTTCTTCCAGCTCACTGTACATCTTAACATTTACAGCACAGTGCAACCTGCTAGGAATTTCCTGTTGCACCTCGGTACTAAACGGTTTCCCTGGTCCCAGCACCGGGCCCCCAATGTCCCAAAATCCTCCATTGATTTAACAGTAGCACCATTAATAACAAGAAGAGTATTAGATGACTGAAAATATCCACTAAAATTGAACAATTAAACCCATAAAAGTTCCCTTTTCTAAAAGAGACGCAGGAGTAATGGGGCATTTAAAATTTACGGTAAAAACCTAATTTATGTGTTTATCTTAACACCTTTCTCTCTGCAAACTATCTACATTTACAAATTATCCAAACCAAATGAGAACTTATCTTTTTTGTAGTGGAGTTCAGATATAGCCAAGGTTAATGTTACCCATGGTCCAGAGACATTTCGTAAAAATCCACGCATGAATTTTTGTGTAAACCTGTCAAAAACAGGTAAAAAGACAAACATCACAGTAACTTTTTCAGAGGCAGTAAAAAAGAAAAAAAAAACTCTGCTAAAGTTGCTGCTCTAACAAATTAAATGCTAAATGTCGACAAGAATAATCCCATTACGAAAAATATAAAATAATTACAAACTATATAAAAACAATAGCATACCAAGAGCATTTGAACCACCAACCTCGGCCTAGGTTAAATAACGCCAAACCAAAAATTACACTTATCTCTCCCAAAGAGAAATCAAGCAAACAGAACCAAAATTAAAATATTCTTGTCTGAGGTAAACAAAAATTTATGCATCCATATCAAGAGGAAACTTGTAAATGAATGAAAAATGACAACTGACATCAACACCAAACGTAACACAATGTTCATAGACTGCAGACTTCCACAAGGAGAGAGTAATTCGACCCTTTCTGTAACACCCTCGGGACCTAAAGGCGCTATTCAAATCAACATCTCTCCCAAATAACCAAGCAGCTGTTGCCAGCCAGGATTCCCACCCTTCGTAAAAGCATTTTTGTCGTCTTCTCAGCCGAGAGACAAATCTAAGCCAAAAATAATAATAATAATAATAATAATAATACAGACAAACAAACCGTACCGAAAACTTAACCCCTTTGATGAGGGATTTTCAAGGTTTTGGAGGCCGCCCATGAATGGCAGAGGCAAGGGACAGTGACATTCCCCTATAAAACAGGACAATGTTCTAGCGACTGACCATATACATAAGATTAGCACCCAAGGGCCCTCTCCATCCAAACTAGGACCAGGGAGGATCAGGCAATGACTGCTGATGACTAAGCAGGTAGACCTCTAGGCTCCCCCAAACTTTAGCTCACAAAGATGGCGAGGCTGCAGCGACCAAAGGAACTAACAAATTTGAGGTGGACTCAAACCCCAATTTGGCGATAACCAGTCAAAGACGTTACCAAATAGGCCACCACAACCCTGGCAGTTAGAAGGCATTCACAGTTAAAAAATCCTTTAACAACTTCAGGTCAGTTTTAATTATACCTTTCATTGCAGTTCAGATTTCTCCTATATATTTTGAGGGTCTTCCAGCGTTTACTTCCTCTGTGCCTTAATACTAAAACGGGAACACCGGTTTAAATGTAAAGGATAATTCATATCAGGAAATAAAAACAAAATCCCATGAAAAGTGCGTTTCTTCCTTAGCTTACCGACTGTGAAAAAAAAAAAACACGAAGCTTTAATTTTCTCTTAAAATTAACGTAAGAAATGAAGGTAGGAAAATTAAAACCTTGAAAGTTACTGCAGCTGGAATTTTCTGTGCAATTAAACGAGGAGAGAGAGAGAGAGAGAGAGAGAGAGAGAGAGAGAGAGAGAGAGAGAGAGAGAGAGAGAGAGAGAGAGAGAGAGAGTTAGGAAAAAAACACTAGTGCTGAATCATTATCTTTAGGGCCATACGTCCAGTGTTTAATCTTTTTTAATTACCATAGGATATTAAAGGATTTACTGTGATAGATCTGACATTAAATGTCTAAAAACAGCGTTAACAAAACGAGTTTCCAATTAAAATGACAAGGCATGAATGTAAATAAAATAGTAACAAATAAACTGCAGATAGTTTATACACGGTGCATTAATATACAAATATCAATATACTTTTATTCATATATAATTATATGTTAATAGTCATTTGTATTCATATATTAATAATATTGAAAATATAACTTTGAAGATAACAAATTTAAATATATAGTAAATATACAGAATTTTCTATTAAATATCCTAATCACTATGGTTGAATATTAATTATAAAATCATGGTGGCATTGAGATAATGTCCTTTTTTTGTTCAGTCCAATAATCAATCTACTCTTATAAACCACTTCCATCCTTGGAAAGACTGGCTGATATAGCCTATCTTATGTCTCTGAGTTCACGCAAAAATATGGAAATTCTGGCCAAATTTAAGTTTTCTTTTACTGCATATCTTTCAATAAGTAAAACAGAAGCAAGTCTAAACGTTCCAGGATTCATAATTTCTACCCCAGCCTTTCAACTAAAATCTTTAGATAGGGAATCTCGCCAGGAATCACGATAGTAGTAGTAGTAAAAGTAGTAGTAGTAGTAGTAGTAGTAGTAGTAGTAGTAGTAGTAGTAGTAGTAATAGTAATAACAGTAATAGATTTATTATTATTATTATTATTAGTAGTAGTAGTAGTAATAGTAATAGTAAAAGTGATAGTAGGAATAGTAACAGTAATAACAGTAATAGATTTAGTAGTAGTAGTAGTAGTAGTAGTAGTAGTAGTAGTAGCCAAGCTACAACCCTAGTTGGAAAAGCAAGATGCTATAAGCCCAAGGGTTCCAACAGGGAAAAATATTCCAGTGAGGAAAGAAAATAAGGAAATAAATAAACAATGAGAAAATATCGACAATAAATTATCTTAAAAACAGTAACATCAAAACAGATATGTTAATTAAACTATAAAAAGACTTATGTCAGCCTTTTCAGCATAAGAAAATTTGCGTCAAGTTTGAACTTTTGATGTTCCACCGATTCCAATATCCGATTAGGAAGATCATTCCACAACTTGGTCACAGCTGAAATAAAACTTCTAGAGTACTGTGTAGTATTGAGCCTCATGATGGAGAAGGCCTGACTATTAGAAATAACTGCATGCCTAGAATTACGAACATGATGGAAATGTCCGGGAAGATCGGAATGTAAAGGAGGATTAGAGTTATTGAACGAGGGTGCTAGAGATTAATTTCTAGATCAGGAGTAAGAAATTCAATAGACAATTCATGAATTGGGAGTTATATTATTTATCTCGCATACACGGAAAATTGTGTATTTTAATGTATGAATGTATGAATGTATGTATATATGTATATATATACACACACACACATATATATATATATATATATATATATATATATATATATATATATATATATATATATATATATATATATACATATATAAATATATATATATATAAACATATATATGTATATATGTGTATGTATAAATTTATATATATATATATATATATATATATATATATATATATATATATATATATATATATATATATATATATATATATATATATATATATATGAGTAAAATATTATATGACATTGATAAGAATTAAATAAGCAAAACAAATTGTAATGTAAATCGTATATTACATTAACTTCCTCTTCAAGTAAGCTAATTGTCACTACAAAGCAAAGTAAATATAGGGGGCAAATTCAGAAATGAATTACTTACAAAGAGCAAAATGTGATAAATAAAAGATAAAGTGGCCGAAGGGGAGGAGATCACTCAAATGCAAACGTATATTGCAAATGGTCACCGGGATGGACATGGCAATTTAATTGTTTTCTATGCTGAGGGAAAATGAAAGCTCGTAGATGGGAAGATATTCTTCGCTTGACACATCAAAATTGTTTGGGTAAACTGTCAAAAGAGGAATTTAGGGTCATAAGCTAGATTCATTTCACACAACTTCAAATATTTGGATGATACCAATTAAACAGGAGGTGGTACTAAAGAAAAACTATCCTATTAGGAAGATGTTAGAATTTGGAAAAATAATTAGCTTATAATGAATGTTTTTTTTATAAGTCATAAGAACGGCAGTGCAATTTAGGCTTCTTTCCTGAGCAAAATGTATTTCTACATACACTAAATAGGTTACTAAAGCTAACCAACTGCATCACCCACGTTATTTAAAAAATTAAATAGCTTACTGTCAAATAAGTAAATTGAATAAAGAAAAGAGCCAACATACAAATATGTAAAAAAGAAAAAAAAATCCTGGTAAAGAGGATAAATGATGCTCATAAAATCAGCAAATGGCTGTTACAGATTAACCCATCAAAGAGATTAACTCAAGAACAGACTTTTGTCTTTTTTCCCTTTATCATAAATACATTTTATATTCCAAAGAATCCCAGCTCATGAAAACCACGAATTATTTAAAAAATGACTAATGCTTAGTATTTAATATCCATTGGCAATCAGCATATTAATTAACCATTATAATTTTACTTCTGGTTGGATGATTATTGCTAATACGTTGACGCTCATACCTCAGTGGATATCTTCAACAGTTTTTAAATTGGAACTTTTAGCAATTTGTGGCACCAGAACATTAATATATTTTAACTGTAATTTTTTAGACCTTTGAAATGTTTTTTTTTTTTTAATCCTTTGAGGTAATAAACGTAATGATACAGATCGCAATATCTTGTATACACGAGTGTGAGCTACAACATGACATAACATGATCGATATCATGATTGCCTTGGCACACTTATTATAGAAAGTTAAAAAATTATACATACATACATGCATAAACACAAACACACACACACACATATATATAAATATTTTAGTTAAATTTCTAAGTTAAAACTTCAAGTTATTAAGTTAAAAAAATAAGTTGAATAGCTCATTATGCCACTTTAGCTTGCAGAATT
>NC_090745.1:97180722-97185722 GCF_036898095.1 Palaemon carinicauda
GCAATGAAGACTGCCAGACCTATTTCCTGATCATCATTTGTCTTCAATAACTAGCAGAAATCTATCATAAGCAATTTGGAAAAAAATATATGGTAATAGCTAGTAAATCAAGTACCAGTATATCACCGGAGTCAAAAGTAAAATGGCAATATATTTTAAGTACCTCAGGTGTGTCAGCAATGCTTTGCCTGAAAATTTCAATAGCATATCAAGCAAGTCTCAATCGACCCAGGGGTACCAATATCGACAAAGGGTAGAACGAAAATTATCAAGACCACTGAAAATAGGAATCTTAAAATAAACCACATATTGAGAGGGAGTTTGATTCTGCTCTTTAAACTTGTAATAATAGTACTCACGGTCCTAACGAAATCCTAAATGCAATGTAAAGACATTTATTTATAAATAAAATGTTCATTTAACTTCTTATTGACAGAATATGTCGAGACAGCAGTTACCTACCAGAATAGGGGCTATCTATTAGCTTGGCCTTTTTAAAAGCAAGTAAATATAAGCTTTTAGAAGCAACATTATGTCCAATTTACATAGACATCTTGTTTATGTTAGACAATAGAGAAGATGGTAAATTCAAGATTGATGTGGTATCTGGTTAGATGTGGCATTTTGTCAATAACCCAATGTGGCTTCAGGAAAATACGTTCATCATTGGATGTATTAATCAAATCTCGAATCCACTATATGCTGAGCATTTGCTTATAAACATCACCATGTATGTGTACATTTTTGGCCAAGAAAAGCATACAACATTACTTGGAGACATGAAATCTTTGAGAAGTCCATGATTCTGTATTAAAAGAGTAATTACTGTTATTTATTCAGTTTTTCTGGGGTGACAATTTCTTTCGAGTAAGGGTGGGAATCATTTTTCTGGCAAAGTAGTGTTCTGAGTGAGACCTTTATTTTCTAGCAGTAAATGGAAAATAATTCATTATTTCAAGATATTTTTCACGCACTATTTGTATATTTGTCCATATTATTTGTTGGGAGACTCATGTCTTGAGTTAAAATGAAAATTCAACTCACAGTGACAAAATTAAAAAAAATGGGTCGATACAAATGGCTTTAACTTTTAAGAACAAAACTATCATTATAGTTTTTTGCTGTGTGAGGGGATTATATCCAGAGGCCGGTGTATCTATCGACGACCAACGTATTCCATGAATCCCAGAGACCTGCTCTACAGGACTTCTCATCTGAAATACTTTTAAAACAATTGTCTAAATCC
The DNA here is from genome assembly GCF_036898095.1 of Palaemon carinicauda. Taxonomy (NCBI): domain Eukaryota; kingdom Metazoa; phylum Arthropoda; class Malacostraca; order Decapoda; family Palaemonidae; genus Palaemon; species Palaemon carinicauda. The sequence goes on from NC_090745.1 coordinate 97,181,969, forward strand.
TTTGAACCTTTTGAAGGCATTGATTCAGACATCTTAGAGAATACATAATATCATGCTGTTGAGATTTTATGAAGCCCTTGTTTTATCAAACCAAAAATAAGGCTGACAAATTTACTCCTCAACTACCTCAAGCTGGTTGAAGGCTTTGGATTCATTGCACAGTGCTGGTATTAGACTAGACAAAGGAGCATTCAAATTGTCACCAATTGCTAGTCACTTGGTTGATGCTAGTGAGATACTTCACATCTTCACAGGCGTCTTGAATCATTGGGTATTGGCATAGGCTGGAAACCTCCAATTTCTTTGGGGTTTTTTTATCCGTTGACTATGAAAATTTTGGATATTAGGAGGCACATCCCAAAACACCTTAACTTTATAGGTTTATTTAAAACTGTTGTTGAAGAATTTTTGTATAATAGGAAATTAGGTAATATTATTCAGTATACAGAATACTACTCTATGGAATTTATCATAGGCAGGTTTTTGTAAGTACTTCAATGGGTTTAATAAATGGCATGACCGAGGTGGAAGCTAACAATATTTTTATGGAATATACTAGAGAACAGCTGTTCTAAATTTACTTTTATTTATGGATCCAAAGACAGTTCTGGTGTTGGATTTGGAGTATATAATAGTGAATTTTATTGCAGAGGTTTTTTAACGCCTTAAGGATCCATAGTTACAACAGAACCGTATGGTATTTTAACAGCTATTATGAAAACAGCAATTGAGGAAGATGAAAACTTCACTCCTTTGTGATTTATAAACTGTTTTGCAAGTACTTTGTGCTTTTAAATTAGAGCAACCCATTAGTTTGAAAAATATTAGTGGCTTCATATCTTTGAGTATAGAGGATTAAAAGTAAAACTTTGTTGGGTTCTAGTTCGCTTAGAAGTACATGTGAATTAAGCGGCAGATAAACTAGCATAAGCTGTAGTTGGACTACTTGTAAGGAGAGATACACTTTTATATAATGACTTCAAGGCTCATATAAAGATTTCAATTCGCAACTTATAGCAACACATTTGGGACTTGGTCATTCAAATCAAATTGAAAGAGATCATGGTTAGGATAATCTCCTTGTAAGTAGTATGTAAATATGGCCACAAGATGGGAAACGGCACTAAGGTGATTACATATTTGATATGCTCGCTTAACTCTTAAATAGTTGATAACTGGTAACCTCCAATCATTTCTGTACAGATGTTTGGTCAGTGAGGAATTTGAATGCCACAGTTTTGGGTTCTTAGAAATCGAAACCTCTCTGGGACTCAGGGTGAAGATGGCAGAAACATCCTTGCTATGATTTTTTGTAAAAAATCTACTATATGATACCAGAGACATTTTCAAATACATAGATAGAGGATGGTTTTCTACCAAACTTCACATTGCTTTATTGCTGTTTCAATTATATCATTTCTAAATACAAGCGAATACTTTTGATGAAGGATACCAGTGTCAATAACTTTTGATACCACGGCGCCTTGCGAACGTTAAATCAATTAATTAATTAAAGTACATCACTATCTAAGAGTTTTGGTAGATCAGCGTAATTATTCGTTAACCCAGGACCCATAGCGTTAACCCTATTGTGTGAAGGCTTTTGAACCGACTTCTTCAAACGACAGCCTTTTGAGTTCCAAATTCTGAATCCCTACCTGGATAAGTATTAGCATCTGCTTACTTGCATAACAACGTAAAACAGAACTGTTAGTTTTAACAAATACGATGGGAATTTTAATCATAATCTTAATATTAAATGCACATTATATAAAATTATAAAATTCATGTATTTTTCATTGAAAAATATTAAGGCATAGGAAATGCTTTGTAATAATTCCAAATTTTCGATGCATGTAAGAGCAATGCTTGCAATCACATGACTGCCGTTGCAAGCAAACCTATTCCGGAGTCCGGACTAAAGCTCTTGTACAGCAATTCATGTCATGATGAATATGCAAGGCTACCGCCACCTTCACGAGAATAATATTAAGACGATAGACTTCAAATTTGTAACATGAAGCGCAAGACCATTAGTATCATAATTATAAACATTGTTACCAGAGTCATAAAGAAAGAGAAAAAATATTGTATGACAAAATGTTCATTCTATTCGTAAAAAAACGTAATACCAAACCATCTAAAAACCGAAAACCTTCCCACATTACTTAGAAACTCTGACACAAGCCTGCCACTTTGCTATAAATAAATTACTTTTAAATCACTGTCTAAAAAGTAACAGGAAAGGATGAACCCACAAACTCGCAGAAGAGGAAATAAAACATGTACAGTTTCAAATGCCCTCTACCAATTCCCAGGCGTTATTCAGAAATCTATCCAGAAATTCCTCTTTATTCCATCCTTCACAAATGCCAAGGAACTTCAAGAGAGATTCATCGAAACATATTTTCCCCATTTATCCTAAAACTGTTGGCAACTTTCAGCACCAGAACTGGACCAGTGATGGGAGATTTGGATGTATGGGACGGACTGAGAGATAGGGGAGGGGAAGGGGTTGGCAGGATATGGTACTGAAAAGGCTATAAGAGAACAATTTCACAAATATTTTAGGACTATATAAAAATTACGTCATCTAGTCATTGTCAGATTTGCTTTTATCAATCTTTCACTAAACTCTAATTCTAAAGACCCTGCATTGGAGATCATAGTTCCTAAATACTTGAATGATTCTACCGCATTATTCTTTTTCCTTTTAATGATATTTCATATTCCATTGCATTCTCCGTTCTCATCATCTCTGTCTTTCTTCTATTTATTTTCAGCCCAACCTCGTGAGACATTTCATGCATTCTGGTTAGCAAGCACTGCAAATCCAGTGGTGCTCTGCTAGCAAGGACAGCATCATCAGCATACTCTAGGTCCGCTAAATTCCTATCACCAATCCAATCCAATCCTTCTCCACCATCTTCGACTGTTCTACGCATTACAAAATCCATGAGGAGGATAAACAACATAGGTGACAACACATTTGATAAGACTATTAACATAAATTTTGCACCTGCTACGGTCATGAACAGACTTAATCAAATTTACATATTTAGGAGGAATTCCATAATAACGCAGGACTCTCCATAAAATTGGCCGGGCTACACTATCAAAAGTCCACATATGCCATCAAAAGAGAATAATTAGTACAGTCTATTACCGATTGCGAGTTAATTTTCGTATAAAGGTATAATATACATTAAAAAATATTTTTTAAAACAGCAAACTATCTTGGTCATACAAGTGATGGCCATATATATTTGCATATTATTCTGTACCCGTTAACACCAAAGAAATTGATCTTGAAACTTCGTAATGAAAAATAAATGTCTAGAAGGAATGGAAAATCTATATAATTTTGCAAGCCATTTACTACTGTCGGATCCAGGATCTCTGGATTCTGGTCGGATCCATCCCTGAATATTTTTCTGCCTATTTATCTTCGTAGCATTATTCATTTCACAAAATAAACTTTAGTCATATGACATATGACAGAACATCTAACTCAAATCTGAATAATCAAGCAAGTAAAGCAACTAACAAACATAAATGCCTAATTTCATCAGTCTAAAAGAACTAACATTTAGAACAGAGCATATGGTTACACCCCAACAGCCATTCCATGAAGCACAAACTATATTAAACAGCCGCAATGGCTAAATGATAATTAAATGCCTTAGCTACGCTACCGCAACAGTATGATTCCTTAAATGACCCACCGCATACAGTTCTAATTTTATCGCAACAC
>NC_090745.1:97190722-97193222 GCF_036898095.1 Palaemon carinicauda
TTGATGTGACTTCGACCTTCACATGACCTTGACCTTCACGTGACCTTCAAGTGACCTTGACCTTCACGTGACCTTGACCTTCACGTGACCTTCAAGTGACCTTGACCTTCACGTGACCTTGACCTTCACATGACCTTGGCTTCAAGTGACCTTGATCTTCAAATGTACTTGACCTTCACGTGACCTTGACCTTCAGGTGACCTTGACCTTCACGTGACCTTGACCTTCACGTGACCTTGACCTTCAAGTGACCTGCTTGACTTTTGACCTTCAAGTGATCTTTGTTCATTTGCCACTGATACTTAATATGACATTGATATAATGCACCAATATGACCTTGACCTTTGACCTTTATAAATTTGAACATCACCCATGGGTTGCGCCTGGACTAGGACTTCCCTGTTGGCTTATGCAAAAGTCAGTGCTTTATTTCTGTCTCTTGATATGGCCACTTATGTCATAGTGACACCAGTGACCCCTGTGACCTTGACCTTGGGGTGACCTTGACCAAAATTTAATCAGTTCTTCCATACACATTGGGGAACTACTTGGCCAAGTTTGAAGTGATTCCGTGTAGAAATGTGGCCTCTACGTTGTCCACAGACAGACAGACAAACAAACAAACAAACAAACCGAACCGAAAACATACCCTCCTGGCGGAGGTAATAACCGTTTAAATGCACAAGGAACTACTGAGTGATGAATTATATGAAAATCTTGTTAACTCAAAAATTATGAATAACATTATAACTATTTACAAACAGAATTGATATGAAAAGCTAATACTTTTATCTTTCCAAAAGTACTATCTGAAAACGAACTGGGAAAACAATTTTCAGTCTAAATTTTTTCATGATCCTGAAGCGGAAGACTAATAAGTTACGATACCTAGAAAAGTCTAAAAATTATTATCTTTATTATCCTTTCTTCTGCAATAATTCTTAATAAATAACTTGGTAACTGCACAAGGAACCAATGAGTGATGACTTTCATGAAAATCTTGTTCTCTCTCGAACGATGAATAACACTATAAAGGATATTGACGAAAGTTTTTCATCGGAATATAGCAAAGCTATATAAACATCAGAGAGAAAAAAAAGTCAATTTCAAAACTATCTTAAAAGGCAACCAAATATTAATATCTCGTTTATCAGAAATTAATATTTGATTGACCCAATGCACCCACGTACTTCATTATGAGCTACTTAAAAAAAAAAAAGAAAAAAAACCCCTGCCTTTTCCAATTTAAGTTATAAGTATTGTAAGTAACACCATCCCAAAGTAATTGTCCCTATCATTTTCGCAGGAAAAAATCTGCTGGCATTGTTAGGTATAGGAAAGGGAACACAGTAATCCAATGAAATAAAGCTTATAAAGGGGAATACAATAAAACACGTATGCAAATGAGCCATTAAATCCATTTGAAACAACATCTTTAGCACCCGAGGTGATATGTTGGTTGGGTTCACTGAGGATGAAGTGTGACTGATACACATAACAAAAACTCCAAGATTCGCATCTGTGATGAAACGAAAAATAACATGTGCATAAATACATGTGTGTATGTAAATGTTCTTTTAACAAACAAATACACATACTAAGCACAGATATATATGTATATATATATATATATATATATATAATATAATATAATATATTTATACATACTAAGCACGAATATATATATATATATATATATAAATACATATATATACATATAGACACGAATAAATTACAGATATATATATATATATATATACATATATATATATATATATATGTATGTATGTATATGTATATATACATATTATATATGCATATGAATATACATATATATATATATATATATAAAATTTATACACATGTATATATATTATATAAATACATTATGTATATATATATATATATATATACACACACACATAATATTAGTAATAAAACTAGTAGCAAGAGCAAAGCTACAACCTTGTAATGGTTAGAAAAGAAGGAGGCTATAATCCCAAGGGATCCAACTGGGAAAATAGCCCCGTGAGTTAAGAGAATAAGAAAAGAAACAAAATATATGAGCATTATAAGATATTCTAAGATTAGTAACATTGCTAAACTAGATCTATCGCATATAAACAGAGACTTAAGTGAGCCCATTCAACATAGAAACACTCACTAAAAGTTGGAACTTCTGAAGTTCCAACGATTCATCTGCCTGATTGGGAAGATCATTCCGCAATCTGATCATTGTTAGAATAAAACTTCAAGAATATTGTGTAGAATTGAGCCTTTGATAGAGAAAGCATGATTGTTAGAATTAACTGCATACCTAGGGGTACGTATAGGAAGGTACTTTCTGGGAAGATCTGAATGCAAGGATGGACAAATTTATGATAAATCTTATGCAATATTCAATAAATTGATAAATGAGTGACGGTGCCAGATATTGATATATATATCTGTAGTAATAAGTTTAATAAACCACAAGTCCTTGTCCAACAAACTAAGATGA
>NC_090745.1:97195722-97205722 GCF_036898095.1 Palaemon carinicauda
GATGTTGTTGAACAAATAATCTTCACAAAACAGTAAGGTAAACAAAACTCGATTACTAACGTAAAATCATGGTGAGGAGTTTGCTATTTAAAAAAAGGAGGAAATAATAAGTTGAAGCGAACGAATTTATTCTTTACATAGTAAAGCGCCACTTACACCGAAGTCTCGTTCAGTTCTGTTAATACTTACTAGGTTACCTTTATTTCAATGTTGATAAGATTCTATGTAACAAGCATATTTAACATGAATCATTCAAGAAAGGTACCTACGAGGCGATGGTATGCGAAATAATTGACATTTTAAAAAGAATGCTTTAAATAAAATAATTATCCAGCTATAAATGTGTTAAGAATTCATGAAGGTAGAATTCTACATATTGTACTAGTTTATAATCTGAAAATATGAAAAAAAAAAACTGCATTAAACTGTCTCTATTCAAGCAATTGTGTTACAGCTCTGATCACGCGTCCAACAAAATAGCTTGCTATGTATTAAAGCCTATCAGGATTGACCTAATGAAAACAATTTAAAAAATCACCAAATTGATTAAAATCTAGTCATCGTTAATGAAATGAAAAACAAACACTAATGAATCGGAAAAAATTTACTCATTTAAATATCACGATCAAGCTCAAATCCTCGAATATAAATACAGGGAATGACTCTGTAACCGAATATGTAACTTTGCAAACAGATGGTGCCAACGAAAATTATAACTGAAAATCCACTGGGAGGGTTTACGCTCTTGGTTTTAGAACCACAAAGTTCTTTTATAACTTTTTAGAGTTTCTTTTATATATATATCTTATCTCGTTCCCTGAGTAACTACCCGGAAATTAATTTACATATACTAAATATGTGGGGAAAGGGAGTAGTATTGGAGAAGAGGGAGGCATGTCGGGCATAATAAAAAATAAAAGATCCCATTTTAACAACGCTCGAGGATATGTGAAGGTTTCATTTTTCAAAGATAAAAGAAAGTAATGCAAAAATTTGTACATTCGTTCCATCTCAGAACTTCCGTTGTGGTTCTAAATCCCTTTTATATGCGCAATATCCCAACTTTATAATTCCCATTTTTTTTTTACTTTTCCTTAATATTGGTAGTAGCCCTAAAGGGCAAATTCCCGTCTTAAAATGTTCCCATTATAAAAAAGCGTTTTGTGATCGGTCAGAGCTTTTCTTCAAGAAAAAATTATTTCAGCAATCTGCATACACATTTCGTGGTCCTGGAAGGAAACTTTATTGTCTTAAGGCATCGTAAATATTATTGTTTTTTTCTGTCTTTAGCAAGACGAGTTTCTTTTAGAAAAAAATGAATGAAAGAGGGAGGGGGGCGGGGATAGGTTTAACTTTGTCAAACAAGTACAATTTTTCCAAGAGTATGCAAATGACAGATGATTTAAACATTTATTTTCTGAAAAATGAGCATCCTATCTTGAAAAAAAAAAATATATTTCTTTTTTCAAAGATAAAAGGGGGCCACACTCAGGAATAACAAAAACAAAAGAAAAAAAAACATTATGTAACATTCACAAGCAGACAGTGTAAATAATTAGAGATAAAGAAGTTTCTTAAGTTTTCATAATGAGTCTTATCTGTTTCCAATACAGCTGTCTTTTAAAAAACTGAAGCTCACGCGCACACATTATATATATATATATATATATATATACATATATATATATATATATATACACAAGGTTTTATGATGGAACTTATAAGAACTGAGATTCAGTTGCAGGATAAAAATAATTGCACATAAACATGGTCAGTTGAGAAAGATTAGAGGAACTCCTGGGAGAATCAAAATATGTTTACCAGGGAAGCAAATACAGGGAGAAAGATATTAATAAACAAATAGATCTCAAAATATAAAGTATTTAGAAAATTTGCTGCAAATGGAGGATGAAGAAAGGAAGTGGCGACTGTTGTAAGACTTGCAAGTGATAATGTAATGCCGAGAATGATTTACGCACGTAACACCTGAATATATCAAAAGATAATCAGAATGCTGAAGAGAAAAAAAGACACCAAGAATTAGAGTAAAATGATAAAGAAAGGACAGAGAGCAAGAACTGGTGTGATTACGAACTGTCTGCTGCAGTATGTCAGGGATACTGTTTTCATTGGCTGATTAGGTTTGTAAGGTATTTTTGGTTGAGAGAAACTACTAAACAAATAGGCATATGGAATAATTGTTCCACTGTATAGGTGCAAAAGTCATAATTTTTACCTCCACCAATGAATTTGGAAGGAGGTTATTTTTTCGCCGGTGTGTGTGTGTGTGTGTGTGTGTGTGTGTGTGTTTGTGTTTGTGAACAGCCTCCTGGCCACAGTTTCAATAGTAGAGCAATGAAACTTGCAGGGATTAACTTATGTAAAAAGATGGAAATTAATAACATTTTAAAGTCAAGGTCAAAAGTCAAGGTCATGGTCAAGCAAAACGTCCAATTCATGTAATCAGCCAAAAGTTTGGACATCGTTGTTACAGAGAATTCAAACTTTAATCATATTCGAATGCATGAAAATCCACACACATTAATACACGTTAAGGTCAAAGATAAAGGTCAAGCAAAAGGCCTACAAATAAGCTGCAGCGGCGGAGGTCTGCGCTCTACTAAGTGCTCCTCTAGTTTTGTCGTGTGGATCTGACAGAGATTGAAGAAAAACCAGACACAGAACTCTTAAAACCTATATCGTGATGCTTAAATAGGTATTAAGCGACATTCCTTCAGTTGCACATTTCAAAGGAATAATAACGACCAAGAACCAAAGTTCCTGTTGGAGAGCTCAAGAATTCGCACCCTTAAAAGCAAACGTTCAGGGCATTACCTTCAGGAGGCATTTCGTGCTGACTGAAATAGATTTCTTTTCAACATAGCCCTGTTCAGGACATTTTCATCGGTGCGAAACCTTGCGAAATGGATCCGGGACGGGATGAAAGGGGGAAAATTGCTTTGATAATTCTGAAGACGCCTGCTGGGTTTATCAATCCTTCCCCTGGACGTAATTTATCCAGTTCCGAAGACTCTTTCCTGCTCTTGGGGCCAATTCATAATCTTTTCAAAACTCGAGCGAGAATGATAATGTACAGGTGGAAATTTTCGCAACCTTTATTTAAATTTCCTCATGACAGAATATTTTGCGTATCCTAAAATACATATGACTTAAGTAGTGTCTTTTAACAATCTCATGAGTAAAATGGTAGTGCAACTTAGAACCGGAACCTTTCTACAAGAGATTTTAATTTTTAACAAAAGCCGTTAACTGGTAAATACAATGTATTCTAATTTTCCTTGTATTCTAATTTTCCTTAAGTAAAAAAGTAAGAAGAAAATGAAACCTAGGTAAATTTGATTTTACGCTGGTATAGTAAAAAAATGCAGTCAAAATCAAAAGTAACTGATAGTAAATAGCTAATGTAAAACATAGGAATAAAAGTTTAATAAACCGCAATATATCAAAAGGACAAACAATTTTCTGATTATCTATCTATCCATCCATATAATTTCCACCGCCAAATCTTTCAAGAGACAATAAATCTCTTTCTAAATTATACAATAGTAAAATAAACTATTTAGCGTAATCCTCACTTAATAGAAATTCGATGCGCGAACTTGCCTTTGCAGGATATTAAAAAAAATAAAGTTTGTCCAATCCCCATTAACAATTTCTTTCAAGTAGCTAATAAGTAAACTATACAGTACTTATCTTAAAGCTTGATTGGTAACCAATTGTGACCCTTGCAGTATCCAAGAATAGATTGGAAAATTGTTTGCAAGGACCGAACCCATAAATTTACATTTATTGCAAATTAATAAAGCTTCTTGTAAGCCAACAAGCGTACCGAAGGACATTTATTCATAAATATGCAAAACTAATCTTGCCCAAGATAACGTGAGGGGACATAACCCATAAGCCCTTATGAAGTCCGTTATTAAGGGTCAAAATCCATGAAATCCGAAGATAATGGCTAACGTCGATGCTGCTTAGTCAGCCCTCCTCATCTGCGTTAACCATAATGGTGGAAGTCCTTTAATATCAAAACATATACCGAGGATGGAGGAGATGAGCGGAGAATCTATCAGGTCTCGAAGCTGATAGGATAAAATGTCTATTGTTAATATTGTACGGAGATTGGTCATAAACTTTTAGTCTCTCTTGATAGCTGAGTCGGTATGGTCACTGCAGGCATAGTCTCTAGCCGAACAGGTGGTGGTTCGAATCCCCACCCGGCCAGAAGCTGTTACCATAAAATGAATTCCAAGTGGATATAAATTCCCAAGATAGAATTCGGTATTAAATGCCATTCGTGGGTGATATTTAAATTAATTAAAATCACGTGTGCTTGTGATATATGTTCATTAAAATAACCACGTGTTGCAAACTCACGATTCAGCTATCATGGTGGAGATGGGTTTATTTCAAGTCTGTGAACAGATTCCTGAATTCGACAGGAATATGTACGGAGATTGGTCATAAACTTTTAGTCTCTCTTGATAGCTGAGTCGGTATGGTCACTGCAGGCATAGTCTCTAGCCGAACAGGTGGTGGTTCGAATCCCCACCCGGCCAGAAGCTGTTACCATAAAATGAATTCCAAGTGGATATAAATTCCCAAGATAGAATTCGGTATTAAATGCCATTCGTGGGTGATATTTACATTAATTAAAATCACGTGTGCTTGTGATATATGTTCATTAAAATAACCACGTGTTGCAAACTCACGATTCAGCTATCATGGTGGAGATGGGTTTATTTCAAGTCTGTGAACAGATTCCTGAATTCGACAGGAATATGTACGGAGATTGGTCATAAACTTTTAGTCTCTCTTGATAGCTGAGTCGGTATGGTCACTGCAGACATAGTCTCTAGCCGAACAGGTGGTGGTTCGAATCCCCACCCGGCCAGAAGCTGTTACCATAAAAATGAATTCCAAGTGGATATAAATTCCCAAGATAGAATTCGGTATTAAATGCCATTCGTGGGTGATATTTACATTAATTAAAATCACGTGTGCTTGTGATATATGTTCATTAAAATAACCACGTGTTGCAAACTCACGATTCAGCTATCATGGTGGAGATGGGTTTATTTCAAGTCTGTGAACAGATTCCTGAATTCGACAGGAATATGTACGGAGATTGGTCATAAACTTTTAGTCTCTCTTGATAGCTGAGTCGGTATGGTCACTGCAGGCATAGTCTCTAGCCGAACAGGTGGTGGTTCGAATCCCCACCCGGCCAGAAGCTGTTACCATAAAATGAATTCCAAGTGGATATAAATTCCCAAGATAGAATTCGGTATTAAATGCCATTCGTGGGTGATATTTACATTAATTAAAATCACGTGTGCTTGTGATATATGTTCATTAAAATAACCACGTGTTGCAAACTCACGATTCAGCTATCATGGTGGAGATGGGTTTATTTCAAGTCTGTGAACAGATTCCTGAATTCGACAGGAATATGTACGGAGATTGGTCATAAACTTTTAGTCTCTCTTGATAGCTGAGTCGGTATGGTCACTGCAGGCATAGTCTCTAGCCGAACAGGTGGTGGTTCGAATCCCCACCCGGCCAGAAGCTGTTACCATAAAATGAATTCCAAGTGGATATAAATTCCCAAGATAGAATTCGGTATTAAATGCCATTCGTGGGTGATATTTACATTAATTAAAATCACGTGTGCTTGTGATATATGTTCATTAAAATAACCACGTGTTGCAAACTCACGATTCAGCTATCATGGTGGAGATGGGTTTATTTCAAGTCTGTGAACAGATTCCTGAATTCGACAGGAATATGTACGGAGATTGGTCATAAACTTTTAGTCTCTCTTGATAGCTGAGTCGGTATGGTCACTGCAGGCATAGTCTCTAGCCGAACAGGTGGTGGTCCGAATCCCCACCCGGCCAGAAGCTGTTACCATAAAATGAATTCCAAGTGGATATAAATTCCCAAGATAGAATTCGATATTAAATGCCATTCGTGGGTGATATTTACATTAATTAAAATCATGTGTGCTTGTGATATATGTTCATTAAAATAACCACGTGTTGCAAACTCATGATTCAGCTATCATGGTGGAGATGGGTTTATTTCAAGTCTGTGAACAGATTCCTGAATTCGACAGGAATATGTACGGAGATTGGTAATAAACTTTTAGTCTCTCTTGATAGCTGAGTCGGTATGGTCACTGCAGGCATAGTCTCTAGCCGAACAGGTGGTGGTTCGAATCCCCACCCGGCCAGAAGCTGTTACCATAAAATGAATTCCAAGTGGATATAAATTCCCAAGATAGAATTCGGTATTAAATGCCATTCGTGGGTGATATTTACATATATATATATATATATATATATATTATACATACATATACATACATACATACATATATATATATATATATATGTATATATATACTTATATATACATATATATGTATGTATATACGTATATACATATATATATATATATATATAAATGTGTATATATATATATATATATATATATAATATCTATACATATATATGTAAATGTGTCTATATATATATATCATATATATATGTGTAAATATATATATATATATATATATAAATGCATAATATATATATATATATATATATATGATAAATTTTGCACATTTTTACGTGTTTTTCATATTCAAATAAGCCATATATATATTTGATACATTAATGTCTGGATTCTCTTAACGACCTCGGGATCAAAGCCCCAGGCGAAATCACACAAAGACAAGAGCTTGGCTCCGGCCGGGAATCGAACACTGGTCGGCAAGCTTGTACAGACAGTGACTAACCCACTTGGCCACGAAGAAAGATAAAAGTCAATGACAATTCTTCTGTACTTATACCTGTCGAATTCAGGTATTTTGTACTTAGAATTGAAATCAACCCATCTTCACCATCGTAGCTAATTGGTAGTTTGTTACTTGGCATTCAATTAATGATAAATTTTGCACATTTTTACGTGTTTTTCATATTCAAATAAGCCATATATATTTTTGATACATTAATGTCTGGATTCTCTTAACGACCTCGGGATCAAAGCCCCAAGCGAAATCACACAAAGACAAGAGCTTGGCTCCGGCCGGGAATCGAACCCTGGTCGGCAAGCTTGTACAGACAGTGACTAACCCACTTGGCCACGAAGAAAGATAAAAGTCAATGACAATTCTTCTGTACTTATACCTGTCGAATTCAGGTATTTTGTACTTAGAATTGAAATCAACCCATCTTCACCATCGTAGCTAATTGGTAGTTTGTTACTTGGCATTCAATTAATGATAAATTTTGCACATTTTTACGTGTTTTTTCATATTCAAATAAGCCATATATATTTTTGATACATTAATGTCTGGATTCTCTTAACGACCTCGGGATCAAAGCCCCAGGTGAAATCACATAAAGACAAGAGCTTGGCTCCGGCCGGGAATCGAACCCTGGTCGGCAAGCTTGTACAGACAGTGACTAACCCACATGGCCACGAAGAAAGATAAAAGTCAATGACAATTCTTCTGTACTTATACCTGTCGAATTCAGGTATTTTGTACTTAGAATTGAAATCAACCCATCTTCACCATCGTAACTAATTGGTAGTTTGTTACTTGGCATTCAATTAATGATAAATTTTGCACATTTTTACGTGTTTTTCATATTCAAATAAGCCATATATATTTTTGATACATTAATGTCTGGATTCTCTTAACGACCTCGGGATCAAAGCCCCAGGCGAAATCACACAAAGACAAGAGCTTGGCTCCGGCCGGGAATCGAACCCTGGTCGGCAAGCTTGTACAGACAGTGACTAACCCACTTGGCCACGAAGAAAGATAAAAGTCAATGACAATTCTTCTGTACTTATACCTGTCGAATTCAGGTATTTTGTACTTAGAATTGAAATCAACCCATCTTCACCATCGTAGCTAATTGGTAGTTTGTTACTTGGCATTCAATTAATGATAAATTTTGCACATTTTTACGTGTTTTTCATATTCAAATAAGCCATATATATTTTGGATACATTAATGTCTGGATTCTCTTAACGACCTCGGAATCAAAGCCCCAGGTGAAATCACACAAAGACAAGAGCTTGGCTCCGGCCGGGAATCGAACCCTGGTCGGCAAGCTTGTACAGACAGTGACTAATCCACTTGGCCACGAAGAAAGATAAAAGTCAATGACAATTCTTCTGTACTTATACCTGTCGAATTCAGGTTTTTTGTACTTAGAATTGAAATCAACCCATCTTCACCATCGTAGCTAATTGGTAGTTTGTTACTTGGCATTCAATTAATGATAAATTTTGCACATTTTTACGTGTTTTTCATATTCAAATAAGCCATATATATTTTTGATACATTAATGTCTGGATTCTCTTAACGACCTCGGGATCAAAGCCCCAGGCGAAATCACATAAAGACAAGAGCTTGGCTCCAGCCGGGAATCGAACCCTGGTCGGCAAGCTTGTACAGACAGTGACTAACCCACTTGGCCACGAAGAAAGATAAAAGTCAATGACAATTCTTCTGTACTTATACCTGTCGAATTCAGGTATTTTGTACTTAGAATTGAAATCAACCCATCTTCACCATCGTAGCTAATTGGTAGTTTGTTACTTGGCATTCAATTAATGATAAATTTTGCACATTTTTACGTGTTTTTCATATTCAAATAAGCCATATATATTTTTGATACATTAATGTCTGGATTCTCTTAACGACCTCGGGATCAAAGCCCCAAGCGAAATCACACAAAGACAAGAGCTTGGCTCCGGCCGGGAATCGAACCCTGGTCGGCAAGCTTGTACAGACAGTGACTAACCCACTTGGCCACGAAGAAAGATATAAGTCAATGACAATTCTTCTGTACTTATACCTGTCGAATTCAGGTATTTTGTACTTAGAATTGAAATCAACCCATCTTCACCATCGTAGCTAATTGGTAGTTTGTTACTTGGCATTCAATTAATGATAAATTTTGCACATTTTTACGTGTTTTTCATATTCCAATAAGCCATATATATTTTTGATACATTAATGTCTGAATTCTCTTAACGACCTCGGGATCAAAGCCCCAGGTGAAATCACATAAAGACAAGAGCTTGGCTCCGGCCGGGAATCGAACCCTGGTCGGCAAGCTTGTACAGACAGTGACTAACCCACATGGCCACGAAGAAAGATAAAAGTCAATGACAATTATTCTGTACTTATACCTGTCGAATTCAGGTATTTTGTACTTAGAATTGAAATCAACCCATCTTCACCATCGTAACTAATTGGTAGTTTGTTACTTGGCATTCAATTAATGATTAATTTTGCATATTTTTACGTGTTTTTCATATTCAAATAAGCCATATATATTTTTGATACATTAATGTCTGGATTCTCTTAACGACCTCGGGATCAAAGCCCCAGGCGAAATCACACAAAGACAAGAGCTTGGCTCCGGCCGGGAATCGAACCCTGGTCGGCAAGCTTGTACAGACAGTGACTAACCCACTTGGCCACGAAGAAAGATAAAAGTCAATGACAATTCCTCTGTACTTATACCTGTCGAATTCAGGTATTTTGTACTTAGAATTGAAATCAACCCATCTTCACCATCGTAGCTAATTGGTAGTTTGTTACTTGGCATTCAATTAATGATAAATTTTGCACATTTTTACGTGTTTTTCATATTCAAATAAGCCATATATATTTTTGATACATTAATGTCTGGATTCTCTTAACGACCTCGGAATCAAAGCCCCAGGCGAAATCACACAAAGACAAGAGCTTGGCTCCGGCCGGGAATCGAACCCTGGTCGGCAAGCTTGTACAGACATTGACTAACCCACTTGGCCACGAAGAAAGATAAAAGTCAATGACAATTCTTCTGTACTTATACCTGTCGAATTCAGGTATTTTGTACTTAGAATTGAAATCAACCCATCTTCACCATCGTAGCTAATTGGTAGTTTGTTACTTGGCATTCAATTA
>NC_090745.1:97210722-97215722 GCF_036898095.1 Palaemon carinicauda
TACATATATATATACATATATACATATATATATATATATATATATATACACACAAACATTGTAAACGCAGGGAAATTTCACGCAGGGAAATTTAACTTTTCTGTAGCACCCTCGGGTCACTAATAGAGGCTTATGCTTTGTCAAATCACAAGAAAATTAAAATGAGGAAGTTTCCTTCAGAAACAATAATTATGAGGGACACTTTTAGATGTTCGTTCGCTCGTAAAAAAAAACAAAAGGAACCATCGGTCCGTCTCCTGCTCCCCTGTCAAGTGCTTGGGACAGCGGTCAACCGTCAGCCGGTCAGGTGGGTCTTTCTAACAGTACTCGGCGATGGAAGTGGACATGTTAGAGAGAGTTCACATTGACGACCTTTAGATGGAATTATAAAGTAAGCATCACAGTGTTTTGAGATTTATAGACTTAAAAGGGTTGTCAGGGTTGCTGTTTAAATAACAATAGTTAATTAGAGCTGTTGATATGATGAAATATAGACACTTGGAGAATATAGTGAGGGGTGTGCTTGTTTAACGGTGGCGTTCCCTCGGTAGGGATTTGTCAGGAGTCCACGAGGGGACAGAGACGGACGGACCTTACAGTGGGAAAGCAAACACTTCGGTAAGTAAATGATATTATCAAGAGGTCTTTACAATTTCATGAAGAAAAATAGAGGTCGTAAGGGGTTAGGCTAGATAAAACATGCCACAGATCGAATAACTATTTAGTGGAATTCTCTCATGACATTAATGACGCCTATTAATGCTTAGTGCATATTTCTTAAAAAATTCGATGTATAGCAGAACCAAGGGATTCACCCGCCTAGTGTTATGAAATTTGTAATCAAGTTATCATACCAGAGATCTTCATTGGAAATGTTAATGAAAATGTGTAATATGAAGGAATTACCATTACTGGAATTATAGCAATAGAGTTTTCCTAATAAATACATTGTTGATAGAATGTAAAGAATAGAGTTTTTCTTTAAATATGTTTTTTTTTTAATTGAAAAATTGTCACTATGAATTTCTTATGTATGTAATTTTTCCAGTGACCATCGACTAAATAAACACTCTAACACCCCCGTTACAGGGATCGTTCCACAATATATATATACATATATACATACATATATACATATATATACACATATATATACATATATACATATATATACATATATATAAATACATACATATACACATACATAGATATATATATATATATATATATATATATACATATACACACATATATATACATATATATACATATACACATATGTGTGTGCGTGTGAAAGGGCAATATGGATATGAGAGCAATCTAAGGTATAGGATACTCTTAACAACAAAAAGAAATGGACATGGGTAGGCCAAATAATGAGAATGACAGAATAGATGGACATTAAGAATAACAGAATAGGTCCTTATAAATTGTAAAAAAGAAGCAGGGGAAGGAATAGAAGACGATGAATTGACGAGCTTTAAGTAAGTCTTAGCGTGTGGACTGGCACAGAAAGACCATAAACAGACGCATGTGGAAGGACATGTCTGAGGCCTTTGTTCTGCAGTGAGTCGACTAGTAACCGCTGCTGATGATGATGAAGATGCATGCATTTATGTATATGTATGTATGTATATATATATATATATATATATATTTATATTGTGTGTGTCCGTATGTGACTTTACATAAAAGTTAAATGAAATAAAGCATTACAGCTTTTCGATTAGCTAACTTTTTTTAATACATTCTCAACAGAATACGTTAAAATTTATGGATGGAAGACTCTCCAAAGAGATATACAAACCGAATAAAAATTGTGGCGTAAATCAAATAAATGGGATTTTATTACCCTTCAATAAAAAAATAAGGTCAAGAATAATAAAGCTCGCCCTCACAAACACTTATTTCAATTCAAGCAAACGGAACGAAACTAAGATTGCCATCCACTTAGCAGGCCACGGTCGAATGAGACTATTATAAATGATGAAAAAACAAACACCTATTTTCAATACAAGAGATTTCTGGAAGGTTTTCAGATGTTGTTGAACAAACAATCTTCACAAAACAGGTAGGTAAACAAAACTAGATTACTGTTGCAAATGATGGTAAGGAGGTTGCTATTTAAAAAAAGGGGGGGGAAATAATAATAAGTTGAAGCGAACGAATTTATTCTTTACATAGTAAAGAGCCACTTACACCGAAGTCTCCTTCGGATCTGGAAATACTTACAAGGTTAACTTCAATTCATTGTTGATAAGATCCAATGTAACAAGCATATTTACCACGAATCATTAAAGAAAGGTACTTATAATGCGATGACATGCGAAATAATTTTGACATTTCAAAATCAATGCTTTAAATAAAATTATCGAGCTATAAATGTGTTACGAATTCATGAAGGTAGAATTCTACATATTGTACTAGTTTATGTTGGAAAAAAAATAGTTTATGTTGGAAAAAACTGCATTGAACTGTCTATATTCAAGTAAATGTTTATCAGCTACGATCAGATAACCAACAAAATAGCTTGCTATGAATTAAAGACTATCAGGATTGACCTAATGAAAATATAATAAAAAATCACAACTGAGTAGATTTTCTTCAAATGAAAAAAAAAAAAAAAAAACACGAATGATTGGAAAAAATTACTCATTTCTATGTCGCAATCAGCTCAAATCCTTGAATATAAATACAAGGAATGACTCTGTAACCGATTATGTAACTCCAAAGCAATTCGCTTTTTTATTTTTGTGTAAACATATGATACCAACGAAAATTAAAACAAAATCCTCTGGGAGAGTTTACGCTCTTGGTTTTAGAACCACAATAAAGTTCTTTTATAACTTTTTAAGTTTTTTTATATTATCTTATCTCGTTCCCTGAGTAGTTACCCAGAAATTAATATACATATACTAAATATGTGGGGGAAAGGGGCTAGCGTTGGAGTAGAGGTAGGAGTGTCAGGCATAATAAAATAGAAAAGACGATCCTATTTCAACAAAGTTCGAGGATATGTGTAGGTTTCATTTTTCAAAGATTAAAGAAAGTAATGCAAACATTTGCACATTTGTTCCATCTCAGAACTCCGTTGTGGTTCTAAATCCATTTTATATATGCGCAATATCCTAACTTTATAATTCCCATTTTTTACTTTTCCTTAATATTGGTAGTAGCCCTAAAGGGCAAATTCCCGTCTTAAAATGTTCCCATTATAAAAAAGCGTTTTATGATCGGTCGGAGCTTTTCTTCTAGAAAAAATGACTTTAGCAATCTGCATACACATTTCGTGGTCCTGGAAGGAAACTTTATTGTCTTATGGCATCGTAGATATTATTGTTTTTTTCTCTTTTGCAAGACGAGCTTCTTTTAGAAAAATGACTCTTCCAAAAGTATGTAAATGACAGATGATTTAAACAATTATTTTCTGAAAAATGAGCATCCTATCTTGAAAAAAAAAATCTCTTTTCAAAGATAAAAGGGGGCCACACTCAAGAATGACGAAAAAAAACATTATGTAACATTCGCAAGTAGACAGTGTAAATAATTAGAGGTTTCTTAAGTTTTTATAATGAGTCTTATCTGTTTCCAATACAGTTGTTTTTTATAAAACTGGAGCTCAGTTTGTGGGGAGAAATTTTGAAATGGAATTTTAGACGCCCTAAAGATATTATCTACCTTACACCGTACACATATACATATATAATATACACACACACACGCACACACACACACACATATATATATATATATATATACATATATATATATATATATAGATATAGATATATATATACATATATATAGATATAGATATATATATATATACATATATATATAGATATAGATATATATATACATATATATATAGATATAGATATATATATACATATATATAGATATAGATATATATATATACATATATATAGATAAAGATATACACACACACACATATATATATATATATATATACATATATATATATACATATATATAGATATAGATATACACACACACATATATATATACATATATATACATATATATATATATATATATATATACATATATATATATATATACATATATATATACATATATATATATATATATATATATACTAAGTATTCACATACATTCATATATACATACATGTATACATATATGCATATGTACACATTTACATTATACGCATATATATACTGTATATGCACACATACATTTACGTATAAGTCTTTATATATTGTACACACACACACACACATATGTGTGTGTATATATATATATATATATATATACATATATATATATATATATTTATATATATATATATATATATATATATATATAATAAACAAATAGATCTCAAAATATGAAGTATTTAGAAAATTTGATGAAGGTGGAGGATGAAGAAAGGAAGTGGCGAGAGTTTTAAGACTTGCAAGTGATAACGTAATGCCGAGAATGATTTACGCACGTGACTGCTGAAGATATCAAAAGATAATTAGAATGTTAAAGAAAAGAAAGACACCAAAAATTAGAGTAAAATGATAAAGAAAGGACAGACAGCAAAAATTGGTGTGATTACACACTGTCTGCTGCAGTATGTCCATTATACTGTGATTGATTGGCTGATTACGTTTGTTATGTATTTTTGGTTGAGGAAAACTACTGAAGAAATGGCCTAGTGGAATAATTGTTCTACTGTATAAGTGCAAAAGTAATATTTTTTACCATCACCATCGAAGTTGGAAGGTTATGTTTTCACCCCTGTTTGTGTGTGTGTGTGTGTGTTTGTGAACAGCCTCCTGGCCACAGTTTCAATAGTAGAGTAATGAAACTTGCAGTGATTAACTGCTATGTAAAAAGCTGGAAATGTTTAAATTTTGAAAGTCAAGGTCATAGGTCAAGGTCACGGTCAAGCAAAATGTCATATTCCCGTAATTAGTCAAAAGTTTGGACATTGTTGTCACAGACTCTTCAAACTTGGATCACATTCG
>NC_090745.1:97223222-97230722 GCF_036898095.1 Palaemon carinicauda
ATGCTTAGATTTGGGATGAATCTAGAGAAAATCTATACAGGTTTAAAGGTTTTTAAAGGCCGCTCATGAATGGGAGAAGCAAGGGACAGTGAAATTGCCCTAAAAACCCAGGACAATACCCCAAAGACTGACCATATATACACATGTTCAGTGCCCAAGCCCCCTTTCCACCCAAGCTAAAACCAAGGAGGGCTAGGCAATGGGTACTGATAACCCAGCACAAACAGATCTATAGGCTTCTCCAAATCCAAAATCTTTGATCACAAGGATGGTGAGGTTGCAGCAGCCAAAGAAACTAACAAGTTTGTGCGGGACTCGAGCCCCAGTCGGGTAACCACTAATCAGCGAAATTACCATATCGGCAACCACAACCCTTGAGAAAACATCACACTTTTCATCTATCTGGTGAATTAAGGAAAAGAACCAAAACCACAGCTGCTGTCTTCCTCATGATAAAATAGATATTTGCAATATTTAGAAACAAAAGTGATACATCATAAGTTTTGCTTCCCTGATATCAAGTCATCTAGAATCAGCAGAAAAGCAATATAATTTCACATCCACTATCTTTTAACATTCCAAAACAAATTGTATACTTGTGTATATATGTCCCAAGCCCTGGGCTGAAAATATAATTATGTGATCTCTTGATTTTGTGCAGTGAGATCATTGGACTCTCTTGAAAGTATCACAACTTAAGGAAATTAAGTTAACTGTATATTTCCATCACAGTGGTGATTCCTACATTTCGTAGGTTCAGCATATTAAGGGAGCAACAATGATTCCCTTGCTTATGAGAAAAGCCACTATAACTCTTTTTACCTTCCTTTGTATTATCTTCGGTACAATTTCATAATCATAATGGTGTCCCTTTTCAACGAGCTCTTCAACACTTTAACCTAATACTATGCTTCCTTTTGCCCTTTTAATCAGAGAGAGAGAGAGAGAGAGAGAGAGAGAGAGAGAGAGAGAGAGAGAGAGAGAGAGAGAGAGAGAGAGAAATTACGTATAATACCGTTTTGTCCACTCCGTGGCGAAAGAAAATCTTTGGTGGAGACTTGACAACAAATCACGAGAATCAGTAAAAAGGAAAAGGGAAACACAACTATCAACAGTTCTAAAAAGGGTGGAGACATTGCTTTTTTTTCTTTTTCTTTTTTTAAATAACAAACATAAAACAAATCTATACCAGCGTAATGATCCTTTATAACGAAACTACTAAGCAACATCAGAGCCAGAACTTGTAACTGACATTTGGCAAACTCCACATGTCAAAGGTTTCCATCATTTAGGAAACACAAGTAAGGTAAAGAAAATATCGTATTGGCCAAAATCTATTGTTTACGTTCCTGACTGATCGGGAGAACACATGCAGAACCAGGTGGGTTTTGTTAGTAATGACGCTATGAACTTGCGTCACAACACGGTATGTCAATACACGACAGAGGGGGATAAAAGACAAGAGACTTCCGAAGACCTATCAAATTGCAAAATTCTTCAATATTTGTGTCTTTCGTTTTCATCTCTCAAGATTGTAAGCAAACACTGATGGAAAAATTATACATTCGGTATCACAGTTTTCCGTCGTTATATGGTGATGAAAATCATGTGTTATAGGAGAGACAAAACCATTATGGTTTCCTAAAGATGGGAATTTTCTTATTTATGATAAAAATTAAAAACCTACTACACACAAATTACCTTTGATCGGTTACCTCTTGACAGGGATTTACAAATGAAACCTCTTGATAACATAATTTGATGTAAAGCAAAAATTTACTGTTGGCCTATTTTAAAAAAAAACATGTGTGTATGTATGTATGTACATTATATTTAGATAACATATATATATATATATATATATATATATATATATATATATATATATATATATATATATACATGTATATATATATTATATACATACACATATATATAAATATATCATATATATATATATACATATATATAAAGATATATATATATATATATATATATATATATATATATATATACATACATACATATATATACACATATACAAACACACATATATATATATATATATAGATAGATAGATAGATGATATATACATATATATATATATATATATATATATATATATATATATATTATATTTGTATGTATATAAATGTATATATATACGTATATATGTATATATATATGTATATATATATATATATATATATATATGTATATATACATATATATATATATATATATATATATATATATATATATATATATATATATCTGTGTATGTGTGTAGAAATCACGAAAGCTAACACGTGATTAATATAAAATGTATTATAGCCACGGAAAAAAATGAAAAGAATTGATTGGAGATGGTACTTTCGCCCATTAGTGACATCAATAGACTAGAAGTCTGTTGATGTCCCTATTGGACGAAAGTACTAACTCCAATCAAGTCTTTTCATTTTTCCTTCCGTGGCTATAATTCATCTGTAAATATATATATATATATATATATATATATATATATATATATATATATATATATATATATATATATATATGTATACATATATATATATGTATATATATATATATATATATATATATATATATATATATATATATATATATATATTATATATTGTTTATATATATATATATAGTTTATATATATATATATATATATATATATATATATATATATATATATATATATATATATACACACACATATATATATATATATATACATATATATAAATTATATATATATATATTTATATATGTATAAATATGCATATATATATTATATATATAATATATATATATATATAATATATATATATATATATATATATATATATATATATATATATATATATATATATATATATATATATATATATATAATTCTATACAGGTGATTACATCCCATAATCTAACCTTTTCTGCATAGAAAATAATACTGAATGTTATTCATGAAATTTTGAATAAACATTTGTGGTACCAAAGATTAAGGAGAAGCAAATAAAAGAAGATATGCAGTAAATAACAAGTCTTTAAAAAGAACGTCTTGTAGCAGCCCAAGGTTATGGTGTTACTGAACTTCTCTTTTTCATAACAGAATCTTTTTAATGTCTGTGTTTAAATCTCGGCTTCTTTGACACTGACGGATCAGCTGGGCGGTTCTGACGAAAAATAGGAAAATGGCTAAAGCTGCGTAAACTAACATGGTGACTTCATTCAAACACACGAGAAAAATTTCTGGTTCGTGAAATTACTTAGGCCAAAACAAACTTCGATTCCCTCTTTTCAATCACAAAGGTTGCTCGATCAGTAACAACAACAGGCCAATTCTGAACATGAATATTCATGTACGTGGAACATGACCATCGCCGCAGTAAAAGTATCGTTTTGTTTTTACGAAGTACAGAACACCAAAAAATTCGAAAATGGATATAACAAGTACGTCCAATGACATATGTTATTGAATATGTAGATAAATGTTAGTTTCTATCTCCAGCTTCGGTGGCCAAAAGTATCTTATTTGAAGCACAATGATAAGTTCAATCATTCACCGGCACCCATGTAAATATAAATTTCTACCCTGTTTCGTTTAAAGATCAAAACCTTTGTCTTCTCCCTAATTTTCCGTGGTTTCCCTGTGGGGTATTTTATATATATATATATATATATATATATATATATATATATATATATATATATATATATATATATATATATATATATATATATATATAAATTCGGAAGAAAATCTTTTCGGATTTCCAAAAGGCTTCAGAAGAAATGGCCATAGACTTAGCATGGAATTCTGAATGCCTTCAGAACGGAATCTCAGAACGGTATCGGAAGAAAACTTTCCCAGATTTCCAAAAGGCTTCAGAAAAAATAGCCATAAACTTAGCATGGAATTCTGAATGCCTCCAGAACGGAATCTCAGACCGGTTTCGGAAGAAAACTTTCCCGAATTTCCAAAAGTCTTCAAAGGACATAGCCGTATACTTAACATGGATTTCTGAATGACTCCAGAACTGAAATTTCCAGGAGCAGTCCTGAACAACTCCTCCCCGAGCTTCAAATGACTTCTGACTTCTGAAGACCTGATCTTCATTTTTTCAAACGTAGCCTGCAACACCTCACATGATCTGTATGTAGCTGGCGAAATCTAACCAAGGAATTGTGCGTCAATAGGAGTAAGAAGAAGTGAGTTGATGACCGGGAGAAGGATTTTACTCAACTCACAGAGATCGCATTCTGGCGGAATAGGAAGCTGCCGGTAAGAATTATGTGTTACGTCTTCGGAACACCATCAACTACAAATGGTTTTGGTTGCTGCCGAAGTTGCCGATCGTTCTTTTTATATCGCCCGACCTATAGAAAGACACGGGATCTTCCGTTGGCAACTGAGCTTTGAAGATCGTAATGTATACGCCTTGAAGGATCATTTGCTTGGGCTTTTGCGACGATGTCTTATTGAAGGAGACTCTTGGAAAAAGTACTAGGCTTTGTATCGGTGCAAAAACGGATTACGGGGAATGAGGATGGAGGCAAAATGGTTCAACTGAACGGTGAGTGACGTGTAGTTCTTCAACAGGATTGTCCCAAAATTCGCCATTGAAGTAAGGACATATCCAGACGACATTGGTAAATATATCATGTTAGTCGTCATTTACTTTGGCATGATAGTGTATGCAGATAAATCGATAGTATTCATCTCTTTACTCATTGCCCAGATAGGTAAAGAATAAATGCCTTCAATTTCCCTGAGGAATCTGACGAAGTGAGGACTCGCGGCACTGAAATCTCTTTTAAAATCTAGAAGGACACTGACGAACTAAGGAAAAGAGACAATGAAATCTCGAAACAGATAATCTAATGAAAGAAGATCCTGAAAACTAAAAGACAGGAGAGAACAGCGAAGAGGAGCCTCTAATGCCAGAGGTAAGACACCTAAAAATAGAGAGCCTCGAATGCTAGAAGTAAGGCACCTCAAAATATAGATCGAAGACCCTCTAATGCTAAAAAGTATGGAACCTAGAAATATATGTCAAAGAACTTCTAATGCTAGAAGTGTGGGAGCTAAAGAGAGAGGTCAAAGAACTTCTAATGTTAGAGGTGTGGGAGCTATAAAGAGAGGCCAAAGAACTTCTAATGCTTGAGGTACGAGAGCTGAAAAGAGGTCAAAGCACTTCTAATGCTAGAGGTGTGGGAGCTGAAAAGAGGTCAAAGCACTTCTAATGCTAGAGGTGTGGGAGCTGAAAAGAGGTCAAAGAACTTCTAATGCTAGAGGTGTGGGAGCTAAAAAGAAGTCAAAGAACTTCTAATGCTAGAGGTGTGGGAGCTAAAAAGAAGTCAAAGAACTTCTACTGCTAGAGGTGTGGGAGCTAAAGAGGTCAAAGAACTTCTAATGCTAGAGGTGTGGGAGCTAAAAAGAGGTCAAAGAACTTCTAATGCTAGAGGTGTGGGAGCTAAAAAGAGGTAAAAAAACTTCTAATGCTAAAGGTGTGGGAGCTAAAAAGAAGTCAAAGAACTTCTAATGCTAGAGGTGTGGGAGCTAAAGAGGTCCAAGAACTTCTAATGCTAGAGGTGGGGGAGCTAAAAAGAAGTCAAAGAACTTCTACTGCTAGAGGTGTGGGAGCTAAAATGAGGTCAAAGAACTTCTAATGCTAGAGGTGTGAGAGCTAAAAAGAGGTCAAAGAACTTCTAATGCTAGAGGTGTGGGAGCTAAAAAGAGGTCAAAGAACTTCTAATGCTAAAGGTGTGGGAGCTAAAAAGAGGTCAAAGAACTTCTAATGCTAGAGGTGTGGGAGCTAAAATGAGGTCAAAGAACTTCTAATGCTAGAGGTGTAGGGGCTAAAAAGAATTCAAAGAACTTCTAATGCTAGAGATGTGGAAGCTAAAAAGAGGTCAAAGAACTTCTAATGCAAGGGGTGTGGGAGCTAAAAAGAGGTCAAAGATCTTCTAATGCAAGGGGTGTGGGAGCTAAAAAGAGGTCAAAGAACTTCTAATGCAAGGGGTGTGGGAGCTGAAAATAGTTCAAAGAACTTCTAATGCAAGGGGTATGGGAGCTAAAAAGAGGTCAAAGAACTTCTAATGCAAGAGGTGTGGGAGCTAAAAAGAGGCCAAAGAACTTCTAATGCAAGGGGTGGGAGAGCTAAAAAGAGGTCAAAGAACTTCTAATGCAAGGGGTGTGGGAGCTAAAAAGAGGTCAAAGAACTCCTAATGCAAGGGGTGGGGGAGCTAAAAAGAGGTCAAAGAACTTCTTACGCAAGGGGTGTGGGAGCTAAAAAGAGGTCAAAGAACTTCTAATGCAAGGGGTGGGGGAGCTAAAAAGAGGTCAAAGAACTTCTAATGCAAGGGGTGGGGGAGCTAAAAAGAGGTTAAAGAACTTCTTATGCAAGGGGTGTGGGAGCTAAAAAGAGGTCAAATAACTTCTAATTCAAGGGGTGTGGGAGCTAAAAAGAGGTCAAAGAACTTCTAATGCAAGGGGTGTGGGAGCTAAAAAGAGGTCAAAGAACTTCTAATGCAAGGGGTGGGGGAGCTATAAAGAGGTCAAAGAACTTCTAATGCAAGGGGTGGGTGATAGATGTCGCCAGCGAGGCTTTGGGGAAGGCGCGGCGGCGTCTGTGTTCTTTCTGATGCGTAAACTAAATTAAATACAAGTAAAAACGGGGCATTAAATACGTATTATAAATACTAAACTCTTTCTTATCTTGACAGCACAAATGAAATCTTATAAGTTCCAACATGTAACTAAGCGCTCCCGAAACACGAGTCAACCTTTTACTTCTGCTTGGAGGATATCCTCGCAAGTAAAAGGTAAAAGTACAAGGTAATTCTCTGAAGCAAAAGGTAGAAGTATAAGCAAATCTTTTTTTCCTCAAGGTAATTCTCTGAAGACAAAAGGTAGAAGTATAAGCAAATCTTTTTTTCCTTATTCATAATGATTACCTTATGCTTACAAGGATATCCTTCATTTTTATGAATACCTCCCAATATTGGGCACTAATGAAAAACAATGGGTTGTGGACGTGGCTTGAACTCCCGACTCACGGAATGAGAGTCCCAAGCTAATAAAGCATTCCTTAACTATCAGACTATTTGCACCCACTCCCGTTAACAATACTGGCGGAATGAACTGTCATTAAAAGGAAAAACTTATTATAAAATGGGAGGACAATTTTGATCAACTATATGGAATCCGGTGAACAAGTAAGTACGTTCAGAGGCTCGCATAGAAAAGATAAAAATGACGTATTTGTAGATCCCTGAAAGACCCCCTAAAGGCGATCAATTCTTCCCATAACTATACACCTGGTACGTCTGACTGTTTCCAACCCACATTGACTTATTTTAGCTACAGGCTGCTCCATTTAATAAGAATCCGTGTCCTATAATCTAACAACGTGACTTAAATTACTGTCCAGCATAATCATCCGTAATTTTTATATTACACACTTAATCATGAGCACCACAATCAAT
>NC_090745.1:97235722-97267287 GCF_036898095.1 Palaemon carinicauda
TTCTTGTGAACTTTCATCCTAATCTTCATATTTAGTGTAAATAAAATACTCTTACAGACTGTTATATTTTTTGAGAAGTACCAGCCACTGCGAAACAAGAATAGCAAGCGACGGCGTCGCGCTATTTCCATGATCCGGGCAAGACTGGAATCGTCCCTGGACGAAATACTGTTATCAAGGCTATTCCCCGCAAATCTACTACCACGGCACACCGTAATAAAGTCGACTGGTTTTCGAAGCGAGGCCAGTTTCAGTTGTATATCCAGCTGCCGCAAATCAAAATCGTTGTTCCGCACTGAGCGTATTCGGGCATCTTTTTGTTGCAATTAGTCACGACTTCGGGGTAATCACAACAGCTCTTCATATTCGTTACTCTCATTCCATAAACATGTCTTAATTGGAATTAATTCTTTGATGAGCAAAATAAAACTTTAATGAGTAATGAATTCAGGCATCTTGTTTCAGTATTGAAACTGTTCTCATTTCTAACATCCAAGCCAAGTTCCTGTTACCCGAGCACCTCTTATTTCACCACCCACCCAATGAATGGCCTCCACAGTCTTCGATCTTTTTTATCTATTACTTGAAATATAAAATCTTATACTTAATGGCATAACCCACCTTTTGTTTAACACGATTAGTTCCACAGTTATAAGCGAGCAAAGGTACGCATAGATCGAAAGGGATTTAGCTAACATATTCTAATGCCATTACACTGTTTATATAACCATCCTTACATGATGTTCTTGTTATGAATATCTTATATCTTATACTTAGGAAAAACTACAATTGGGAGATTCCACAAATAATTCTGAGTAAGAATTTTTGAATGCAAGTTGAAGGAAACGCTAAAATATATATGGTGAACATTACGTACAAATCAATATGTATATTTTTCATTCGACGTCCGATGTACGGACATTTCCACTACTTTGTGAGGCTGATATGCTAGTTCTACTTGACGGAGTAATGTATGTAAAATGCATACAAAATGCTGTACCAATAGAGAAGAAATGCATTGTTAAAATACATAAAATAACTAAGAATTCATGCGACTAGCGTGAAAATTTACCTTAATAATTTATTGGAAATTCTTCAGAGTCAATTTATCAAACATTTCTCTATTATCTTTTATAACAGGTATTTCTTCATCGACCTTTGATCCAATATGACTGGGAAAAAAAAAAAAAGGCTCAACTATGAAGGCAGCAATACAGCTGTCTCCTTAAGGATGAAAGGTTGATTGCCAGGGAAAACGCCGTCAGAGAAAGATTTACAAAGCTTGGCAGAAGGGAAAAAACAGCAACAATCCGAGGATTACTAATGTCCGAAGTAAATGTGGGGAACAGGTGGTGTTTCTTATCCGCCAAACTAACAGCAAAACAACATGCCCCTCAATTTTACGTTAAGGAATAAAATAGATTAAGATGTTGGTGGATTTTCGCAGACAATTTATTTCAGGAACGAGTGCTTGTTATTTACTAAGAGATGACATATCTGTCCAGGAGTTACAATGCGTCTTTGTTTTTTATGAAGGAATCCTCCTCCCCTTTTCCTATATAAACATCTCAACAATTTTGGTGGTTTTTATACTTGTGTCCCATCTAAATATATGCCGTGCATTATGGATATCTTTTGTTATGTAATACCACTTTGAATATGATTAAATCGTTAAATTATTCCGTGGTGATATTTTACCTTTACGAGTCGCGTTATCACTAGTAGATTTAACTATATATATATATATATATATATATATATATATATATATATATATATATATATATATATATATATATATATATATATATTCTTGTTGAATATATAGTGTGTCTGAAGATTAAGATTAAAAACCTTTCAATGTAAAATTTTTATTCAATGTCGACAACTATTTCATCCATTACTTCGTAGATATAGTCAGAAATTTCGCATCTTTATGTATCTGTTCACAATCTTTCAAAAGGGCATTATTTTCCCTACCTTTTTCATAATACAAATATTTATCATGATCAAAGCAAGTGAGTTCCCCGATCCATTACAACACCAACAAAAGGACGACTTCCATAACATAGATACTGCTAAAGGCAATGAATTATACATAATATGACAACAAGGACGTTGCGACAGAAGGATATAATGTAAACAAGGTTTCAGCTCACAATGTTTTTTTCATCTTGTTTTCATTGCAGAAATTCTGATGTATTACGTGAAAGGGAAATCAGCCTCTGGAGTTTAACCCGAAGCTCTCAATTAATGACACATGCTTTGATCTGGGGATAACTTAAGATGGTAGCTTTTGTGAGAGAGAGAGAGAGAGAGAGAGAGAGAGAGAGAGAGAGAGAGAGAGAGAGAGAGAGAGAGAGAGAGAGATGTTTAATAATATCATGTAATGCAGGTTTGTGCGCTAGTTTTATGTCTTAAAATTGTCTTTGTTTACAAGAACACGCTCTCCATATACTGCCATATTATGCAAAGTTATCGTTTTCTTCTATTACTTTTTCATAACTTGAAGCAATTTGCCACATGGGAAAGAAGATGAAATTATAAAAAAGAACTATAGAATTATAAAAAGAATAGCCTGGTTTCCTCACTAAACGACCTAGGACTGACATCGTCAACATAGTCAACCAAACAGAAGTTCGTGATGCCAGCGTACATTTGATATATATTCAAAATATATACTAAATCAAAAATGGAGCAATTACTCAAAAGTGTACATAAAATATACAATTCAGAAATAGTGACACTTTTGAGTAATTACTCCATTTTTACTTCAATATATATTTTGATTATGTATCAAATGTATGCAGCATCACGAACTTCTCTTTGGTTGACCATGTTGACGATGTCAGTTCCAGATCGTTTAGTGAAGAAACCAGGCTAGTTTTTTTTTTTTATAATTCTATAGTTTTTATAATTTCAATTTGTTTCCCAAGTGGCGAATTGTTTTGAATTATGAAAAAGCAATAGAAAAAAGAAATATCTTTGCATAATTTGGCAGTACATGGAGAGCGCAGTCTTGTAAACAAAAACCCATAAAAGATATCTCTTACATTAAATTTGGAGGAATGAAAAAAATCTATTTCACCTTTGGAATGACTTCATAAAATGTCATATGTAGTCGTTCACACAGCTTCCCCATGACTTTACATTCAGTCAAAATCTACATATATTTATCTATTTGTTCCCTGTACTTACTTTTACTTTGAAAATAAACACTCGTCCTTTTCAATGGAAAACAATGTTTGTATTTAGATCAGTTATCTTGGAAAACATATTTTTTAATATTTTGAATATTAGTATTACCATCATCATTAATTATTGCTATTAGTATTATTCGACAATCCTATTTCATGGGGGGGGGGGATTATACTACAAAGTAACCAGATTCGTAGTGAAACTACATACACAGCCTCTGGTAGGGAATCTTCTTATTGAAACATCCCAAATCTGTAAAACAAGAACAAAATTTTGGATTAGACGAAAGAGTGAATAGTTCCATTTTCAAAAGAAGTTCGAAGAAGGGAAAGTTATAGCAGGAAGAAAATTATCACTTCTGTGTCCGATAACTGAAATTATCATTTTCAGATCTCAGGATTTATAATCTGTATTATCATCACTACCACTGTTGTTATCAAATAGAAAAAAAAATTACGTATAAACATACGGTATGATACAAATATATATATATATATATATATATATATATATATATATATATATATATATATATATATATATATATATATCATATGTTTACATATGCACACATGTACAGTATATACATGTATATATACTTAAATGCATATATACACACATTTATATATATATATATATATATATATATATATATATATATATACATATATATATATATATATATATATATATAGATATGTATGTATGTATATATATATATATATATATATATATATATATATATATATATATATATATATATATATATATATATATAATATATATATTGTATATAAAAATTACTTCAAATTCTAATATATTCTGCACATAAGTAACGCTTTAATACGTGCGCAAATAACTCACGTATTTTTTTTTCTTACTGACCGTTCATTATAAAAATATTTTTGTTTTATCTTCATCAATTATGCGTGAGTAGTTATTAGAAACTGGTACTTCATGACAACCAGACCTTCATTTTCATTTATCACGATGGATGAACAGATTTATATTTCCATGGGACTCGTGAATAAATTAATTTTTCCCTTTGGTTGGAGATTCGGCTGTATTTATACGCATTAATTATTTTCTGGCTTTTAAAGTTATGTAATTATGTTCATGTCTTAGTAAAAAGTATGTCCTGTTGATATCAAATTTAATAATGTAAAAGACGAAAGGAAAAAAAATGAAGAACTTCCTCACTTAATTATAATGTAAAAAGAAGCAAAAGTAAACGAAAGAAACAAAAATGAACTACCTCATCTAAATATAATGTAAAAAAGAAGCAAAAGTATACCAAAAAGGAAGCAACCAAAAAAAAACTACCCTTCGCTCAACCGGGATATACAGCATTCATATTTCTGTATTGTTTCTCACATAAGAGAAATTCTCAGGAACCATTTGTATTCAGACTGAGGTAGTACTGCGCCAATGCGTGAGGCCAAGGACAGGCATGCAATACCGAGCGCTGTCCTTCTTTCCATGCCTAAGAATTGCCCTGACGTGTATTTGACTCCGGAATGGCATCCAATACTTGACCCACCGCCGCGGCTGGTGCTTTTCCAGCCGCTTTCGCAAGATGTCAATAATTGGATTTCCTTCCCGGTGGAG
The DNA here is from genome assembly GCF_036898095.1 of Palaemon carinicauda. NCBI lineage: Eukaryota > Metazoa > Arthropoda > Malacostraca > Decapoda > Palaemonidae > Palaemon > Palaemon carinicauda. Next base: position 97,240,529 of record NC_090745.1, read on the forward strand.
ACATTGTTAGGACAACGGCTCTCTCTCTCTCCCTCCCTCCCCCCAAAGTGATGCTTCTCATGCATGAGCTAATCATTGCTTGCATGAACCGAGAAGCATTAAAGATTTTACGAGGAGTCTTAATGGTTGTAAAAACAAAGCCATTAAGGGCTTAGATCGTTAATATTACACTGGAGCATACATCGCAGATTTATAAAAAAGATAAATAAATAAATATTTACATAACAAACAAATGCATGAACAAATATTCAAGCAATACATGTATATAGATAGGTACGTTCAAAGAAAGGTGTACATTAACATTTTTATTGTGAAAGAACAGAAGAAAAAGATTCTGTGGATCAAGTATTGGTAAATGAAACTTATGTGAGAAGTCTGAAAACGGAGAGAAAAATTTGTCTTGCAGGTTCTTAACAAAACATCGTGGTATATCTAATAGCGAGAAAATGAGAAGGGTCTTCAGGGTGTAAGAAATTGCAGATGTTGTTAAGTTAAAAAGTCTGGTACATGAGGGGCATTGAGATGCTTTGTAGCCTGTCTTTATGGAAGGATTAATGTATGAAATTGAAAGAATGAAATTAGACGTTGGTGCACATTATTATTATTATTATTATTATTATTAGCCAAGCTACAACCCTAGTTCGAAAAGCAGGATGCTATAAGCCCAGGGGCCCCAACAGGGAAAATAGCCCAGTGAGGAATGGGACCAAGGAAAAATAAAAAAAATTAAGAACAGTAACAACATTGAAATAGACATTTCATATATAAAGAGAGACATAAAATAGAACAGGGTGTCTGAGTGTACCCTCAAGTAAGAAAAAACTACCCAAGGCCGTGGAAGACCATGGTACAGAGGCTATGACACTACCTAAGACTAGAGAACAATAGTTTGATATTGATACATTCTTCACCTAGAATAACTGCTTACCATAAATAAAAGGAATCATGGGTATAATGCGAATTGACTGGTGTCTGGAGAAGAAAGTGATGATTACGAAGAGTTAACAAAAGCTGCAAAGACAAGTGAAAGTTTGAAAATGTTTACAAGACGACACATAAAAGATTAAACGTGAGAAAGAGTAAGATTATTAAGATAAATTGAAAGCTGGAACATAATGGTGATTCAATTTTTTATTAGATCTGAAAACCTCAAGCAATGACACTGATGAACTAAGTTTCGTATTTCCATCGCAACTACTTCTAGCAATACGTCAGATTTTTTAACTTGCTAACTTTGCTCAATAATAATTATCATGGAATTTTTTTCTGGTTCGTCTGGTAGAAGTAAAGAAGATAAACACATACCAAGTTCATGTGGTAAAATTGTGAGTTGTTTACTTTTTGTGCTGTGGAAGACTGGATTTCATATAACCTTTAACCAACTCTTAAGAGAAGGACATTACAATTTCAAACCATTGTTCTCTAGTCTTGGGTAGGGCCATAGCCTCTGTACCATGGCCTTCCACTGTCTTGGGTTAGAGTTCTCTTGCTTGAGGGTACACTCGGGCACACTATTTCTATCTTATGTCTCTTCCTCTTTTTTTTTTGTTAAAGTTTTTATAACTTATATAAGAAATACTTATTTTAACGTTGTTACGGTTCTTGAAATATTTTATTTTTCCTTGTTTCCTTTCCTCGCTTGGCTATTTTTATTGTTGGAGCCACTGGCCTTGTAGCCTCCTGCTTTTCCAACTAAGGTTGTAGCTTAGCAAGTAATAATAATAATAATAATAATAATAATAATAATAATAATAATAATAATAATAAAAATATAGCATCACCAGTGATATTTAATAAGTTGAAATTTGCAGCTTTCAAGAAAAGAGAAAAAAATGGATTACGCCAGTCAAGATAACTAGTTAATTCTGTAATTTTGGTTGAAAGGAAACTAATGTGATATATTTCCATGAGAATGAAATCTTAATTAAGCTCGAACGAACGTTTGAAAGACAGTGTATTCACATCAGTAATATCTCATTTGTTAAATGAAAATTTTGTATTATAATCTTCAGGGAGTTCTTCTCTGATCTCTAGCCTTTCATTGGTTAGGATCGTGTCAAAATTATTTTAAGTTTACGTTCAAACACAAATCTCAACAGCTGGCTGTAAGGTACTAAAAAAGCCGAAATGAATACAAATTAAGTTTATTCAACAAGACAACGAGTTTTTATACATACAGTTGAGAGCAATAATGAAACCCAATTCAAATCCTTTAAAACATGCGATGGCAAGCTTAAACAGGTTTCTATTATAAAAAAAAATGAAAAAAAAAAAAAACACAGTGTGCGACCATGTATGAACACGTGTGTCACAATAAAAATAATTTTTCTTCCCGATAGTTTAAGAGAATTTATGAAATTTATCTTATCACATATGAAAGAATTACCACTGTTAAAAAAGTATCTATGAATCTGTAATAGGAATATGGAACTCTCCGCAATTTGAAACCATACAGTTCTATTAAGCCGATAACAATTTTGGCTCCCAAACATAGGAAATCGTAACACTTTCCTTTATTAACAATATTTAATACAGTTTGTTCGAGGGATTGTGAAGAGCAGAGGTATATTGTGGAGAAACTAATATCTTACATATATTAGGATAAGCAAAATAATATATATAGTCATCTGACGATTAATGAAAGAAAAAGATTAGAGGAATAAAGAGGTAATCGGGTTATCTGTAAAATAGATATAAGATTGTGATAAAGAATTCATTTATTCAAAGTTAGCTAAACTGAACCCATCTATATAATACAACCCAATGCGTTTAAGCGTTACAGAACTACAGCCTGATATTGTAATAAGCAAATGTCGCATACTTTAGGGGTGGGGGGCGATAGATACTCGTGTTAAGCCATATCTTTAAATATAAATCGAATATCAACGAAGAAAACACAAGACTGATCAACATTAAGCAGCCCGAATGCTGCTGTAATCCAGACATTCTAACAATAATTGATATACACTGAATATATCGATAACCAAACAATATTGGATATATAGTAAATATACCGACAAGCGAACAATACATGATATACACTGAATATATCGATAACCAAAGAATTCTCGACATTATTATTATTATTATTATTATTATTATTATTATTATTATTATTATTATTATTATTATTATCATTATTATTATTAGCTAAGCTACAACCCTAGTTGGAAAAGCAAGATGCCATAAGACCAACGGCTCCAACAGGGAAAATAGCCCAGTGAGGAAAGGAAATAAGGATATAAATAATCGATTTTTCATATATAAACTATAAAAAGACTAATGTTCAACATAAAAACATTTGCAGCAAAAACTTTAGAAATTCTACCGATTCAACAACCCGATTAGGAAGATCATTCCACAACTTGGTAACAGCTGGAATAAAACTTCTAGAATACTGTGTAGTATTGAGCCTAATGGTGGAGAAGGTATGACTATTAGAATTAACTGCATGCCTAGTATTACGAACATGGTGGGACTGTCCGGGAAGATCTGAATGTAAAGAATGGTCAGAATTATAAAAAATCCTATACAACATGCACAATGAACTAATTGAACTACGGTGCCAGAGATTAATATCTAGACCAGGAATAAGAAATTTAATAGACCGTAAGTTCCTATCCAACAAATTAAGATGATAATTAGCAGCTGAAGACCAGACAGGAGAACAATACTCAAAACAAGATAGAATGAAAGAATTAAAAAACTTCTTCAGAATAGATTGATCACAGAAAATCTTGAAAGACTTTCTCTAAATCCAGTTTTTTGTGCAATTGAAGAAGACACAGACATAATGTGTTTCTCAAAAGTAAATTTGCTGTTGAGAATCACACCTAAATTTCAAAGGACTCATACAAAGTTGAAGAAATACTATCAATGCTGAGATCCAGATGTTGAGGAGCCACTGTCCTTGGCCTACTTAAAATCATACTTAAGAGTTTTGTTAGGATTCAAATTCATACCCCATAATTGGCACCATGCACTAATTTTAGCTAGATCTCTATTAAGGGATTCAGCAAAGCCAAATCTACATCCAGGCGATGGAATTGATGCAAAGAGAGTAGCATCATCCGTATATGCAACAAGCTTATTTTCTAGGCAAAACCAAATGTCCTGTGTATATGGTATGAAAAGTAATGGGCCAAGAACACTACCCTGAGGAGCACCAGATATCACATTCCTATATTAACCATATACGCTGAATACATCGATAACCAAACAGAACTTGATATACAACTGAATCTATCGACAACTAAATAATACTTGATATACACTGAATACATTGATAACCAAACAATACTTGATATACAATGAATACATCGATAACCAAACAACACTTGATATACACTGAATATATTGACAACCAGTTTCATTATTCACTTAAAGATAAGAGTTATCTTTCCCGAGAATTTTGGTGATAAACACTACACACGTATTTCATTGTAATACAGATGATAATAAGCAACATGAACTGATGCCAAATTAACTGTTAAATAGGGAAAACAGCTGGATGAAAAGACCAGGTGAATAAGAACTTTTGTATAACATATTACGTTCCAGGAAATTAGACTCGCAAATGTGAATTATTTCTCTAATAAATCTAAAAGTCATTACTTGACTTCCTGGAAATTCTGCAAGAGAACGTCGCATCATAAAAGTCACAAGCGCGCTCTCTAGTCGTGATAATTGGAATTTCACAATGTACGCTCGCTATTATCAGATCAAGAGACTGATGCGTAATCATCCAAGTTGTGAATAACCGATGCTATCTGAGATCTTCAAACGAAATGAGAAAACAGAGTTCATCTTTGCATATATCATCTGTAGTTACGTGAATGCGTTTATAGTTTATACAGGAGATATTTATTTCAATGTTGTTACTGTTCTTAAAATATTTTATTTTTTCTTGTTTCCTTTCCTCACTAGGCTATTTTCCCTGATGGAGCCCCTGGGCTTATATCATCCTGCTTTTCCAACTAGGGTTGCAGCTTGGCAATTAATAATAATAATAATAATAATAATAATAATAATAATAATAATAACAACAGCAACAAAAACAAGAACAACAACAATAACAACAACAACAACAACAACAATAATAATAATAATAATAATAACAACAGCAACAAAAACAAGAACAACAACAATAACAACAACAACAACAACAACAACAATAATAATAATAATAATAATAATAATAATAATAATAATAATAATCATCATCTTCTTTGTCTGCGTCTTTTCCCACTTCTATGTGGGGTCAAGATGCAGACAATAAGAAGAATAAGATTATTATTATTATTATTATTATTATTATTATTATTATTATTATTATTATTATTATTATTATTATTATTATTATTATTGATGTTGTTGTTGTAATAATAATAATAATAATAATAATAATAATAATAATAATAATAATAATAATAATAATAATAATAATAACAAATGAAAACGCATACATTGGCGATTCCCACATTTCATAAGATACTTGATATTATCCACATGTTTTACTTTTACATTTCATTGCAATAACACAATGTTTAGTTACGTCAGAGTAAGCTTACCTGTCTATCTACCTCAAAATGCCATATGTCGATATAATCCAATACCAGTCAGGTTGCCCGTTCGAACTCATCTCCAAATTGGTGTGACCACTGAGACATAATGGCAGTCGCGCAGTCAAGGTTGCTATCGTTCGTTCGTTCGTTCGTTCATATTGCCCGGCATTTACATCAGATTGGGGGCTCTTGACAAGATGCCGTAGCCCCCCAAAAGTTTTGCATTTAAGTTTTCCATTTGGGGAAATACTGATTTACAATCATCATATTTTTCAAGGTTTAATTTCTACGTATGTAACAAAATTATGTCAAGGACTCAGCTAAATGTATGGTATTGGTAATGTGGTTTGTAGGAAAATGTTACTTATGATTTATAGTTGAATATTATTGACTGGTAAGGGAAAATATGGACATAAATGGATTTTTAAGGCCATTTTCCTAACACAATTTACATTGATACAGTTCTTAATTCGGATGCTTGGAAATTGTTGGGTTACGCAATTCAGATAAGAATAAAACTTTAAGTATCATATGAATAATTTGTCATGCTAAATAAGCAGGCCATTTTAAATCATTTACATATTCGATGAAAAACTTCCACTTATGGTTACCATCAAAACCTGACATAAAACCGAGACATTGCGGTCCCTTTTTTTTTTTTCTTCTTCTTCTTCTTCTTTTTTTGAGTAGACAAACGCATCACGTGGCTTTTCAAAGATTTCCACTGAGAGGTGACGTGAATTGACATTTTGCATAACTTGAATGGCTCATCATTCTAATAATGATCTACACCTAGGAGATGGGTCTCCCAATTGTTACCTTTCATTAATAACAAGTGCTCTGCTTTTAGCTCCAAAAGAAATGTTAAATTTCGTGAGCAAAGGAAGAATACATCTCTCATGAAAAATAGATGATTCAATATTACTGATGCTAAATTTTCAAAGGCAGGATGGTTGATCGTAATTGGATGACGAAATAAATGGTCCTTTTTGAAATAGGAAAATTACAAACGATTGCTCCCAAATAAACTTAGGAACAAGGACAGCAGGGCTTTGACTCCTAAAGAAACATATATGAAAAATATTGACTGATGGAAGAAAAGCAGTGACCGAGAAGGAAAAATTTGTGAGAAGTTCGATTTTAAATGGAAAGTAAATGGAAACCCTTAAAGTGTAGTACATGGCTCTAAAAGGAGCTTATAATATGGACACAGATTCGAAGTGCTATGACATGGAGTAGGTAATTTTTTAAGTGTGATCAGTTTCTTCCAAAAATAATTCTGAACGTGTGAATTATGGAATGGGGGATTTGGAATAAAATCCTGTTTTGAACAAGAGCGCTTGAGTTGCATTGGACTTTTATCATTCTAATGGATGGGAGGAGAAATCCTGAAATACAGAGACTGTTGATGGGGAATCTCGCAATTGTGGGAGAGAACAGGCTCATAGATTGGACTTCTAACGGTCCTGGAACACGACAGAGATTCGCACTGAGGGATGAGAAATGCCAATTCTGGAATAGAATGGATAACATGAATGAAGAGATGCACAAATCTGGGAGAGGACAGCCAATGAAGATGTACAAAAAAGCAATTCAGGGACATGAAGGACAATATGGATTAGAGATGTGAGTAATTAAGGAACATGCAAGACAATGGGGATGAAGAGGCGAGTAATTCAGGGACAGAAAGGACAATGGGAATGGAGAGATGAGCGATATAGGGACAGGTAGGACAATGGGGATGGCGAGGGGAGCAATTCATAGACATGAAGACAATGGGGATGAAAAGATGAGTAAAATTCAGGGACAAGAAGGAGAATGGGGATGGAGAGATGACCAATTCAGGGGCAGGGAGGACAATTGGGATGGTGAGGTGACCAATTCACAGACGAAGACAATGGGGATGAAGAGATGAGTAATTCAGGGACAAGAAGGAGAATGGGGATGGAGAGATAACCAATGCAGGGACAGGGAGGACAATGGAGATGGTGACGGGAAATCAAGACAGGAAGGACAATGAGGATGCAGGTGAGTAATTAATGGGCAGGAAGGACAATGGGGTTGGAGAGGTAAGCAAATTAGGGATAGGAAGGACAATGGGGATGGTGAGGTGAGTAATTCACAGACATGAAGGATAATGGGGATGGAGAGGTCGGCAATTCCGGGACAGGAAGGACGATGGAGATGGTGACGGGAAATCAAGACAGGAAGGACAATGAGGATGCAGGTGAGTAATTAAGGGGCAGGAAGGACAATGGGGTTGGAGAGGTAAGCAAATTAGGGATAGGAAGGACAATGGGGATGGTGAGGTGAGCCATTCACAGACATGAAGGACAGTGGGGATGAAGAGGTGAGTAATTCAGGGGAAAAAAAAAGGACAATGGGTATGGAGCGATGAGCGATATAGGGACAGGTAGGACAATGGGGATGGTGAGGTGAGCAATTCACAGACATGAAGGACAATGGGGATGGTGAGGTGAGCAATTCACAGACATGAAGGACAATGGGGATGGTGAGGTGAGCAATTCACAGACATGAAGGATGATGGGGATGGAGAGGTCAACAATTCAGGGACAGGAAGTACGATGGAGATGGTGAGGGGAAATCAAAAGACATGAAGGACAATGGGGATGGAGAGGTGAGCAATTAAGGGCAGGAAGGACAATGCGGTTGGAGAGATAAGCAAATTAGGGACAGGAAGGACAATAGGGATGGTGAGGTGAGCCATTCACAGACATAAAGGACAATGGGGATGAAGAAGTGAGTAATTCAGGAACAGAAAGGACAATGGGGATGGAGGGATGAGTAATTCAGGGACAGGAAGGACAATAGCAATGGTGAGGTGAGCAATTCATAGACATGAAGGACAATGGGGATGAAAAGGTGAGTAATTCAGGGACAAGAAGAACAATGGGGATGGAGAGGTGAGCAATTCAAGGACAAGGAGGACAATGGGGATGGAGAGGTGAGCAACTAAGCAACAGTAGGACAATATGGATGGAGGTGAGCAATTCAGGGACAGAAAGGACAATGGGAATGGAGAGGTGAGCAAATCTGGAACATGAAGGACAATAGAGATGGAGAGGTGTGAGATTGAGCGACATGCTGGACAATGGGAATGGAGAGGTCAGCAACTCAGGGACATGAAGGACAATGGGGATGGAGTGGTGAATAATTCAGGGATATAAACGACAATAGTATTGTGGACGTGAGCAATTCTGGGACATAGAGGACAATGAGAATGGAGAGGCGAGCGATTCAGGGACGTGAAGAGCAATGGTGATGGAGGGGTGAGCAATTCAGGGATATGCAGGACAATGAGGATGGAGAGGTGAGCAATTCAGGGATATGCAGGACAATGAGGATGGAGAGGTGAGCAATCCACGGACATGAAGGACAATGATGATGGAGGTGTGAGCAATTCAGGGACATGCAGGCAACGGGAATGGAGAGGTGAGCAATTCACGGATATGAAGGACAATGGGGATGGAGAGATGAGCTATTCAGGGACATACAGGACAAAGCGGATAGAAAAGTAAGCAATCCAGCCACAGGAAGGACAATGGGGATGGAGAGGTGAGCAATTGAGGGACATACAGGACAAAGGGGATGTAGAGGTGAGCAATTCACGAGGTAGAATAAGTAATAAAAAGTTTCAGGAAAATATTTTAGCTTCTTATTGCAGCAAAATTGGAATACGAAAGAATATCTTCATTTCGATGGTAACATTAAGAAATGGGACTGAGATTTGAGTTTTTAAAACCTGTCAAAGCACAGACCGACATAAAAAATGCAAGCAGTGCACCCAAAGTAATTTTATACCCTTCAAAAATAAGCGAACGAAATTATGATCTACAATCATAAATTACCGTCAGTAAAACTACCTGAATGAGAATCATTAAAGCCACAGAAACATGAATAAAAACTCATACTTGGCTACAAAGCAGAATACACATCTTATCACAGACATTAATTCCCAGGTTTTCTCCTGTCTTGTTTTTCCAAATAATTGAAATTCCCCATCTTCAGACAACGCAACCCATTCGATGAGATGTGTGTGTGTGTGTGTGTGCATCGAATCTGAGAGATCCAGTCAAAGACCGCTTCCACAGTTGACTGAACAGATAGCGCTCCATCTATTGACTGGAATTAATGCCTTTTGAAAGCATCGTCCCCTTTCTGAAGATCTCTCGATATAATCTTTCTCAGATTTAACTTTGTGTATTTTCCAATACTGTCTTTTACCACAAGGAAGAAAACTTATGTCGTTTATATGAACACTTAGAGGACAACAACAACAACAACAATAATAATAATAATAATAATAATAATAATAATAATAATAATAATAATAATAATGTTATTTTACACCAGATTAACAAAGAAACAATAAAATCAGAATGAAGAAAAGATTCTCGTATTTTTTTTTATTCTCTTTAAAATATTTGGGAAATCTTCAACATTGCTTTTGTTCTTTTAAAAACTGACCAACACGTTCACACATTTTCGATTTCAGGTTTCTCTCTTGATATATTAAGGGAATCTGAGTATTATCTAAAACTGGATAAGATAATAAAATAATTTAATATAGTTTATAAAATTTTCTACATATCAAGTCTTTAAAAGAGACATTAAAACGTCCACCAGTCATTTCCCCATGTAAAGAGAACGCACGTGTTACCTGTCATCAACGACTCTGCCACTGCTATACGATACTGCAAAGCTAATTAAATTTCATGGCAAGAAATTAAAACTCTAGTAGTCGTATTTTTAAACATAAACCGATATGCCACGCAGTTTTTGTTACTCATAAGGAGCTATAACTCAAACTATAAGGTTTAATGGAATTGAATGAAGTCCAACATTTTCTTCAAAATAAAACAAGATCTGTCACCTTGCGTGGTATCTTTATGTGTGCACATTAAATACACAGAGTAAATACAGACAAAAATCATTAATAAGGATAATCCATTAGTAAGGAATATTATAAGAAATTTTTCACATTTAGCTAATATATACATACATATATGTATACATTTATACTCACACTATATATATATATATATATATATATATATATATATATATATATATATATATATATATATATATATTATATACATACATAAACATTATATATATATATATATATATATATATATATATATATATATATATATATATATATATATATATATATACACACACACACATATATATATATATATATATATATATATATATATATATATATATACATATATATTTATATATTTATATATGTGTGTGTACTGTATACATACACACATATATATATATTTATATAAAAGTTTCGTTTTTACGCCTTTCCTCCCTGGTGTGATCATACCTTTATTGCTCTCAGTAAATACATTTTTGGGCTCAAGCCATGGCGTCCTGATGGAAGGTTCCTTTTTGGTAGCTTCCTTGGGTATATCACTACTAAATATTCACAGAGAATTTAACCACAGGTTATCACAAAATTCTAACTTCTGGAGCGAGAATCCTAAAGGTTTCCCTTTTAAGACATCGTATATCAACAGGGGACGCATGTATTAACGCGCCACACAGCTATCTACACCCCAAACAGAGTTAACACTTCGGTGTGTAGGGGCGGAGAATAGCTGGGAGCCGTTCCACAGCTAATCTCGTTCGTGGCTACTTTTGGTACTCGAGACGTAAACAAACGGGCGCCATTGCTAAATGACGTCACGTCCGTCGCCATCCTTCTGCTAGTAGCTTGCCTTACTAAGACGGATTTTCCCTACGCTCTTTTCATCAACCTGCATCTTCGTCATGTCGCTACCTTCAGCCTCGCCTTCTTCTGGAAAGTTGAGTACAAGGTTCCAGTATTGTTTAATTAAGCTCTGACCGTAAAGTAAATTTTACTTTTCGAGATATTTGATGTTTTGTGGCAGAGCTGTGCCTCGACCGGACACGCCATTTTATGGCTTGGCAGTTGTTTGAATGCCTTATTTAGTTAGCCTCAACAGCGTTTTTTCCGGCCTCTTTAACTAATCGATACTATTAGTTATTTAGTCTTCATAGCTAGGAACTTTTATATCGTGTTTTGACGCTTTTTTATCGGTCATCGACTGACCCCATACCAGTTGGCTACTATAGCCCCTAGGCCAGAGCGCCTATATCAGTGTTCATGCATGATATTTATCAGTGATCCTAGGTTAATTATGAAGATAGTGGCATTATTTTACAATACTTTTGACTGTGATGCAAGTGTTTTCGTCTTCAGGGACCATATAAGGGACAGGTTAGATAGTGTCTCTCTCTAACCTAACCTACACGTAGGACCCCTATATGCTTCCTTCATCCCCTGCCTTAGGGCATCCCCTCTGCGTAACCTTGCTCCCCCTACCACGTAAGGGGATCAAGCTCTTATCAGAGTATTATATCGCTTCTCTGTCCTCCCTAAGGGAATGATTCCCCCTTAGGGTTGCGTCCGAGAATGAGGAACGACTAGTCCTTCCTCTATTGCTGGGGTTAGGTCTCCGACCATCCCTGCAATAGCGATACGTCTTCCATCCTTCCTAGTTCAGGATGTAACATCCCTGCTCTAGGTTAGGTTTTGGAGGGGTTAGTTGTGTACCTTGCTGAAACGATACCCATGCACCGTTTTCAGACAAGCTGCCTTACCTTAGGCTAGGGAGTGTCCTCCCTTCCTTGGTGGCCGCTCTGGTACAGAACCTCCTCCACAGAAGACCCTTCTCTTCTCCCCTCCCCACCTATCTCTTGTATGGCCTAGCCTATACTTAGGTTAGTCTATACACATCTGTCCCCTGTCCTACAACTCCTCCTTAGGGTGGAGTGTTAGGGCTACCTTGAGCTCCTATGTGCAGTCCGCTCTGGTACATATACCCTTCATAGTGTCCTATGGGGTTAGCCACTGGATGCGTTCTGTCTGCAGGGGTCCCCCCCCCCTTCTTGGGTGTTCCCTAGCCCTCCCTTGGGCTACCTTAGCTCCCGGTCCTCTGCGGCCCCTTCTTCTGGGTGATAGGGCTAGTCTCTATCATGGGTACACCCTCTCAGGTGGGATGTCTTGGGGTCCGTGACCGGACCCCTACATCCCTCCTTCTGTCTCTCTCACTTTCCTGGTGCCGGTCCCTTGCCGCCTCCACTGTCGGCGATACCCACCTCCTACCTTGGTGACTTATCCCTTACCCTCTGGACCGCCAGTCCTCCGTGTGCCGGGGGACTGCCGCCTGCTTCCAGCCGATGGCCTCCCCTCCTTCCTCATAGCTTTGGTCGTCCGTCCACCGGCCGGCCCCCGGAGTGCCGGCATCCGCTGCCGGCAGTCCGGTTCTGCTATAACCACCCTTGTTCCTGTCACCAAGCCGGCTACCTACGGCTGCCGGAGCCGCCGCTCCCTGCCGGCGTGTCGCCGCGGTGCCGGCGGCCGCCACCCTGGTATTGCTCTTGACTTCTATATTGTCTTCCCTAATGCCAGAAACTCTGCTGGAGCGGCCTCCGGCGTGCCGGCGGTCTGCCGGAACCTTCCGGAGGCGTCAAGACGACTTGCACCCCCTTCTACTAGCTATCATCTGATATTGATAGCCCTACACTGCAACCAGATGACTTTTTTACATAAATGGATTGGTATTTTATTACCGTTCTATTAGTAATCATGCTGTCTTCTTGCATATCACAGATTTCCAGCATGCTGTGTGCATCTTAGCACGGCTGGTTGCCGGAAACCGTTACCCTATGGGATCTTCTAGTCCCCAATTCTGGAACTGAGTGGCCTCAGTCCTAGCCTTATATCCTTGAAAATTTCCAATAGAATTCCCACTGCCCTACGGGCATTCTATGTTGAATTCTATCCTGTGCCTTCGGTCACAACGGATTGTCCATGGATGAAGGTTACGGTAACCAGCCGGGCGAGATACACGGAGTATGTACCTATCCCCCTCTCTCAGCCCATCCTCTGTGCATCACACCTATTGTCAAGTTAAAATTAATGATTAATATTTAACTTTAGTTTAAGAGTCATTCTTATGACCCCCCCCCCATACTCATGTTCTCCTTCTTTTACAGGAGGAGCAGATGAAGTGTGACCACGGCTTCTGTGCAGTGAAGCGCCCGCACTTCTATGGGCATACGGCGTGTAGGACCCACGCCCCTTGTGCCAACAAGAAAGGGGATCTGAAGTTCTGGGACCCGCAGAACTGTATGGTCTGCCAGGATTGCCTGGTCGATGCTTTTCATAACCCTCCCTCAGCGGAGATCAGGGACGCTTCTCGGGATAAGCTACACAAGTGGGTGCGTGGCTTCCAGAAGAACGCCACTGGACCATACCTTGCCACTGAAGATATGAGGTCCTTATTGTTCCCAAAGGCCTCCCCTGATTCTGTGGTACCCAAAGATCAGATCCCCACCGTCCAGATCACGGTGGAACCCGACGTAGTCTTGGCCCAGTCCATGCACGAGTGTCGCCTGGATTCCGAAAACGATGAAAATATGTCGGATATTTCGGAGGACACGGAGAAGACCCTCATGGCCCAAGGCGCGGAAGATGAAGAGGACCAGGTGGAATACACCGAGTCGGAGCAGGAGGTCGCTCCGCCTTCCATCACCGCCCCTACTCCTACACCGACGGAAGTGTCTCTCCCGTCTACCTCCGCTACCCCGGAACCCATCCCATCCGCCCAAGAGATGTTCCGGATGATTAAAGCCCTTATGGAAGAGAAACTTCAAGTGACTCACGAGTTCATCAGGTCCATGGGTGGGTCCAAAGAACCGAAGAAGATCTCGGTTAAGGACCTCCCTGCATGCTCACATGCCAACCCCTGGAGGTATGCCGAGCATATGGTTATCGCGACCGGCAGGATCTTTATCAGCGATAAGATCGGCACGGTCCCCCTGGAAGAAGTGGAGTTCTTCTCGAACTTTGAGGCTTACCCGGACTGTTACGTCCGGCTTCGTTCTGAACCTGCCTCTAAAGAAGAGACCGAACCCAAGGAGGTGATAGTGTTCGATCTCTCGAAGGCTCAGGCTATGCTAGCCACCGCGTTCAAAAGTAGAGGTTTTACCTGCTCTAAGCTTCCGGCCCTGAGCAAGAAGCACCCTACTTACGTCGCACCCGACGACGCAGTCCTTCCCTTCACGGAAAAGGCCTTCGCTGCGTGCCACAAGGCTGTGGAAGAAGGAAAACCCTGCCCTGCACTGGAGGAGTGCAGACCCTTCTCCATGGTAACTCCCCCGACGCTCGACACTGGAAGGATATCCAGCATACCTTCGTGGTGGGAAAGTTAGATCCTGACGTAGCCGGACGTCAGTTTAACGAGGACCTCCCGAAACTCAACGACCATCTCCTTTGTCGGGAACAAGACACGAAGGAAAGGCTCGCAGCATCCATGTCCCTCCAGGTACAACTTGATGTCATGGCTGGTGACACCAGAGCCCCCGACCACTACATGGTACTCGCCAAATCGCACATGGCGACTCTGGTGAAGGACTTGTACCACTTCATGAAGGCTCGGAGAGCCTGTCGAGAATTCGTATTCTCAAGTGCCACGGTGAAACACGAACCCCGGAGGCTGATTTCCTCCAACATCTGGGGTAAACACCTCTTCCCCTCCGATCTTGTGAAAGAGATCACTGACAAGGCTGCCACTGAGAATAGGAACCTTCTCAACAAGTGGGGCATGTCAAAAAAGAGGAAATTGTGACCCTTGCAGTATCCAAGAATAGATTGGAAAATACTTTGCAAGGAGCGAACCCATGAAATTTACATTTATTGCAAATTAATAACGCATCTAGTAAACCAACACGCGCAACAAACGATATCTATGCATAAATATGCAAAACTAATCTCGCCCAAGATAACGTGAGGGGACATAACCCATAAGCCCTTATGAAGTCCCTCATTAAGGGTCAAAATCCATGAAATCCGAAGATGATGGCCAACGTCGATGCTGCTTAGTCAGCCCTCCTCATCTGCGTTAACCATAATGGTGGAAGTCCTTAAATATCAAAACTTATACCGAGGATGGAGGAGATGGGCGGAGAATCTATCAGGTCTCGAAACTGATAGGATAAAATGTCTATCGGTATTATTTGCTTCATTTTCCTTTAATAATGTGATTGATTAAGTGATCACTTCGACTCCATTAACTTTGATGTGAATGCTTGGGGATCAGAACACTGAGTACGCAAAGTACTGATGTGAGTATGAAAGATTTCTTTCTTTTTATGAGAAACAGAGAGAGAGAACTCCTCCCCTTTATTGGAGAGAGAGAGAGAGAGAGAGAGAGAGAGAGAGAGAGAGAGAGAGAGAGAGAGAGAGAGAGAGAGAGAGAGAGAATCCCTTATTAAGTATCGGCACCAGACACCAAAGTAGAAGAAAGAACACCCAGAAAAAGATATCACCCAAACAATACATGAGAGAAGCTGAGGAAAATATAAATATCCTCTAAATATGATATAGGCTACAAATAAAAACAATAAAACATGAAATATAAGACAAAATATCTACCACGAGCCTCTGGACAATTATATTTACATATACATATATATATATATATATATATATATATATATGTATGTATATATATATATATATATATATATATATATATATATATATATATATATATATATATATATATATATATATACTATTCTTTTTTAATTATATTTTAAAAAATCATATTACTGTGAAATCCAGTAAAGAAAAGAATAAAAATCTCAGTCTGGGAAAGTAAAACAGTGGGGTTACGGCGACCAAAGACATTACCAAATTTGAACGGGACTCTATCCCCGGTCTGGCGTTCACCAGTCAGAGACATTACTACATTAAAACACTGTCAAGAGTTGATAGTGATACCAGCAAATTGAATAAATCCATTTCATCGCACCATTTATATTATTATTATTAGGATTATTCCTAGCCGAGCTACAACCCTAGTGGGAAAAGCAAGGTGCTATAAGCCTAAGGGCTCCGATAGGGAAAAATAGCCCAGTGAGGAAAGGAAATAAGGAAATAAATAAACGATGTGAAGAAAATAGCAATAAATTATTTTAAAAACAAGAACAAGAAAACATATACGTCATATATCAGTTCAACATAACATTTGCTGCGAGGAATCAATACATTGTGTCTATCGTTAACATTCATTGCCATTCCGAATATCACTTGTTTTTTTCCATCTTTTAAAGTGTCCCAAACACCGCTGCCAGAATGCATTGTATACGTGGAAGTCCTCGTATACGTGCTAACCAACAGACTAAAACGGAAATTGAACAAAATTTTCAAAAATAAAACCCAATCTCTGTTAACCTTAAATTTTTTCACACTAAAGTCCTGAAAAAGATTCTTTTCGCAATCCTATTAAATGGATAACGGGGCCATATTTACTAATGGACTAGGCTATTTTTGCCGTTTCCATCCCTCCCCCAAACATTTCATGCAAAAATAGGAAATTCTCTCTCTCTCTCTCTCTCTCTCTCTCTCTCTCTCTCTCTCTCTCTCTCTCTCTCTCTCTCTCTCCTGCATTTTTAAACCTGATAATTGATATCAATGTCAATTCAAAAATATGAGTCAAACTAATGTGTTAAATATTTAAATCCTTAACTTCCATCTTAATAAAAGAACATAAATAATTGAAAAATAAACACCGGTTAATCAGTACACAAAAACTGCTTTGCTTCCTTAAAAAAAAAATAGTTTAAAAAAATATTACAAAGAGAAGGATAATATAAAAACATTAATTAAAACGTTACAAAAGTGAGATAGAATAAGAAAACATCAGATTTAATATAAAAAGATACTATTTTAAATGTAATTTTGCTTACATAAAAGCATTAAAATATCCTTTCATGAAAAGAAAGTATTGCAACTATTTTAAAATGAAGAGGATTATCTTTTTTTTAAGAGGGAATGATTGGTTATATAAAGAATAAATATATCGATAGTGATTTATTTTCCATATCTAAGAGTAAAACATTTCTTTTTTTCTGAGTGATATGTACCAAAAATATCCTCTAGCTTATTCAATAATAAAACTTAAACACTTGTCATCCTATTTTACATTCAAAATGCAAAAATATCTTAATTCGATATTTACAAGAATAAATCAAGATATACCTTCAAATATCTGCAAATTAAATAACCAATCAAAATTAATAATGTTGTAATAAATACTGGGTTTACTGAAATTTGTAAATTATTGCTCATATATTCTTCATGTATCTATTAATAAAGTGATCAATAAGCATTCACTCAAATCACATGACATTCGATAATTATACCCGACAGGTTTCAAGACTTCAAATAATTAAAAAAAAATTAAATTCTATTCAAATGAGTAATCAATATGTAATCCAATGCTACGTCATTCTTTCTTCCACGAGGGATTATTCTTAAACATAGGGCTTAACTTAGTATACAATTTGCACCTTTAAATGAAGAACGCTAAGATTAAGCTATACTAAAAATACATTCCCCAACTATCCTACACTTTACAAAAAATCATAGCATTTTCGGGTAGAAATCATATTACAATTGTGCGCGTATATACGCTGTATTATTCAAGATATAAAAAAAATACATGCATCAATATATATATATATATATATATATATATATATATATATATATATATATATATATGTGTGTGTGTGTGTGTATATATCTATTACCGAGTACTGGGTTAACTAAAATAACCGCATAATCGATATCATTAAACATTTGACGTGCTGATATGTTAAGATGTCATTGTAGCTATAAGAAATTCATGCATAACTGGTAAAAAGATAAACGTAGGCCTTATACACTTACAAACTATATCTATCTATCTATATATATATATATATATATATATATATATATATATATATATATATATATATATATATATATATATATATATATATATATATATATATATATAAATATATATATATATATATATACATACATATATATACATACATATATATACATAGATATATATATATATACATATATATATGTATATATTAATATCTATATATAATATATATATATATATATATATATATATATATATATATTTATACATATATATATGTATATATATATATATATATATATATATATATATATATATATATATTAATATTTATATATAATATATATATATATATTTTTATACATATATATATATACATATATATATGTATATATATGTAAATATATATATAAAAAACATATGTATATATATATATATATATATATATATATATATATATACATATATATATATGTATATATTAATATCTATATATAATATATATATATTTTTACACACACACACATATATATATATATATATATATATATATATATATATATATATATATATATTAATATTTATATATAATATATATATTTTTATACATATATATATATATATATATATATATATATATATATATGTATATATATGTATATATATAAAAACATATGTATATATATATATATATATATATATATATATACACACACACACATATATATATATATATATATATATATATATATATATATATATATATATATATATATATATATATATATATATATATATACTAAATGGTGTATGTATATAACCATATAACATATATAGATGTGTGATTATCTGTATTTATATGCATATTCTTCCTACAGCAAAACACCTGTGATATAAACAATTCCCAATCGCTCAACTTAGAATACTTTTCCGCAAAATCTAAGTAGCCAACGTAAAAAGTGTAAAACAGCAAACTGTGAAACCATCACCATCAGTAAAGAAACAAAACCATTTCAATTTATCTCCGTTCCCCTCTACCTTTTCAAGCTACCCTTCAAAAAATACATCTCCTAACCCTTACCTTTCCCAAACCCTTACCTAAAGGCCATGGTACTTTCTGAGAGACCCAATATGGGATATTCTTCATTCCCTTTTCCTCACCTGGGGAGATAAAAATTCTTCCCTACAGCAGCTTGTGATTTCCAGTCCCAGTATTGGAAGAGAAGGGAGTATAGACATTGATGCGAGTGGATGGGGTGGGGGGGGGGGGGCCAGTTGAAGCTGAAACAGCTACAGGAAAACCATTTTCAAAATAATCCAGAAATATTCAACAAAGAAAAAATAAATAGATAAAATAAAAGTATTTCTCCGCAGTACAACAATTTTCAGTTAAAAATTCTCATCAACACATTTCAGGATTAGTCTGAAATGAAAAAAAGATATCAAAAGTAAGTCATGCAAAAAACAGAGATATACAAATGAAATAGCAATTTCGAGCACCAAAGTAAAACGGACAATTCATTTTGGGACCTCTAATCTTATTCTTCAGTGTAGACAAAAAGTGATTCGGTCACATGAAATACATAGAAAGGACCAATGTCGAAAAGGTAAACAGGATAATGAATCAAGTTTTAAGAAATTGGAAATAATCAAATTATCAGAATCAAAAATCCAAAAGGCAAGAAAAGGTAAAATAATAATTTTAGCTAAACTCAATTATATTTCTGAACGAAATAAAAGCGAATAACGATATAATTGTTGACACCATTGTTTTTTTATAGATTTTCAATTTCTATCGACGTGATCAGCAAAGCTGTACTATTCAGGGGCACCCATACTAGGTTGGTTTGGTATGAGGAATAAGATAAATGTCTCCTGCCATCAGCAATCCGCTTTGGCCAGCGTGGTGACGAAAACTGGCCAAATCCCAGATATGAAGAGACATGGATGAGGCTTTTGTCCTGCAGTGGACTAGAAACAGCTGCATTTGTTTTTTTTTTTTTTATTGATGATGGTTCGTTACAATCATAAAAAATCAGGAATTATGACTATTGAACCTTGACTTGATGACACTGCACTAGTACCGAGTTCTGACTATGACTATCTATCTATCTATCCATATAATATATATATCTTATATATATATATATATATATATATATATATATATATATATATATATATATATATATATATATATATATATATATATATATATATATATATAAGATATCTATCGATATAATATATATATATATATATATATATATATATATATACATATATATTCAAATAAGCCATATATATTTTTGATACATTAATGTCTGGATTCTCTTAACGACCTCGGGATCAGAGCCCCAGGCGAAATCACACAAAGACAAGAGCTTGTGACCGGCCGGGAATCGAACCCTGGTCGGCAAGCTTGTATAGACAGTGACTAAACCACTTGGCCATGAAGAAAGATAAAAGTCAATGACAATTCTTCTGTACTTATACCTGTCGAATTCAGGTGTTTTGTACTTAGAATTGAAATCAACCCATCTTCACCATCGTAGCTAATTGGTAGTTTGTTACTTGGCATTCAATTAATGATAAATTTTGCACATTTAGACGTGTTTTCCATATTCAAATAAGCCATATATATTTTTGATACATTAACGTCTGGATTCTCTTAACGACCTCGGGATTAAAGCCCCAGGCGAAATCACAAAAGACAAGAGCTTGTGACCGGCCGGGAATCGAACCCTGGTCGGCAAGTTTGTATAGACAGTGACTAAACCACTTGGCCACGAAGAAAGATAAAAGTCAATGACAATTCTTCTGTACTTATATCTGTCGAATTCAGGTGTTTTGTACTTAGAATTGAAATCAACCCATCTTCACCATCGTAGCTAATTGGTAGTTTGTTACTGGGCATTCGATTAATGATAAATTTTGCACATTTAGACGTGCTTTGATCCCGAGGTCGTTAAAAGAATCCAGACACATTAATGTATCAAAAATATATATGGCTTATTTGTATATGGAAAACACGTCTAAATGTTCGAAAGTTAAGGGATGTGAAGGTTGTTGAGAATGTAGCATATTGAAGGTAAACTTCTCAAGAATGTTGATTTGAACTATTCCCGTAGCATATGTGGCACAAGATTAAGAGAAACGTGGAGGTATGTGGAATATAACATAAAAAAGGCCACCATAGATAAAATATTTAGGATAAATGTGCTTCCAGCTGATTCGTCCCCATCGGTAGATCGGGTAAAAAGTGTTCTGGTGAATTAGAAACTAATGCTATACAAAGTTGGTTCTGTAACCTTTGATCCTCAGAAACAATCGTGATACAAAGGAGCCTTCCTTCCTTAAGGTTAAAGGTGTCTGGTTTAAGTTCCAGTTTCATCAGAATAGATACTCACCAGAACGTCAGTCGAGCAAGGCCAAACCCCACAGTGGTGCCCAACCACAGCAGTGGCCTCCCCAGTAAACTGCTTAACTGACGGTCCCGGGCTGGGATTGATCTGCCGCCATGCGAATCGAATGCTAGGCAAACACGTTACCACTGCACTAGTTATATATATATATATATATATATATATATATATATATATATATATATATATATATATATATATATATATATATATATATATATATATATATATAAGACATAAAATCCCCCGTTCCCCGCAAAATTGGTTGGGTATCAACAACTCCAAACAGATATAATGAGGAAAAGTATAAGCGAGTGTGAAATCAAATCTGTAACCGTGTCAAAAAGAGCAATGCATATATTCCATTTCCGAAAAATACGATGTCACTTCGATAAAATAGAGAGCAGATTCAGATTGGCTAATGGACTGTGTTATATTTGCCATTGTCCACCCACCCCGTTAGTCTAAAAATAGAAATCTCTCTCTCTCTCTCTCTCTCTCTCTCTCTCTCTCTCTCTCTCTCTCTCTCTCTCTCTCGCTTTAACGCTGATGCACACGAATAGCTTATCGATATGAAATTTTGAGCATAGAGGAAGGTGATCAAATTCTAATAACAGCTAAATTTGCACTGTAGTAGACTTTAAAATTTTCCAGAAATAGATAAGAAAAGAGCAGAATGGAAGGCTTGGGTCAAATCTCTGGAACTGAGAACTGTGTAATATCTTTATGAAGGGAGCGGTGAGAGAAGTCTAAGGAGACCAGAAGTACCTTATCTAATAGAAAGGACCCTGCACCCAAGTGAGTGAGGAACCTGTCCCAAAATACCCTATGGAACTATCCTCCTTATAAGGATACGAGAGCAAACTAAGGTATAGGATATTCTAACAACTAAAAATGGACAAGGGTAGGACATATGAGGGTGACAGAAATAGATGGACATTAAGAATAAAAGAATGGGTCCTCGAAATTATAAAAAAAGAAGCAAGAGAAGGAAGAGACGACGATGAATTAATGAAGTAAGTCTGCGCGTGTGGACTGGCATCAAAAGACCATAAATAGACGCAAGTGGAAAAACATGGCTGAGGACTTTGTTCTACAGTTGACTAGTAACGGCTGATGATGAAGATGATGATGATGATGATGTATATATATATATATATATATATATATATATATATATATATATATATATATATATATATATATGTGTGTGTGTGTGTGTGTGTGTGTGTGTATATATATATATATGTGTATATATATATGTGTGTATATATATATGTATATATATATATATATATATATATATATATATATATATATATATATATATATATATATATATATATATATATGTATATATGTATATATATATATATATATATACACATATATATCTATATTTATATATACATATATATATAATGTGTGTGAGTTTATATAAGAGTAAAATGAAAAAGCATTACAACCTTTCGATTAGCTAACTTTTTTTAATACATTCTCTACAAATTACCTTAAAATTTACGAATGGAAGACTCCCCAAAAAAGACATACAAACAGAATAAAAAATATGGCATAAATCAAATAAATATGATTTTATTACCCTTCAATAAAAAAAAATGTCAGAATGATAAAGCTCGCCCTCACAAACACTTATTTCAATTCAAGCAAACGAAACTAAACTGAGATTGTCATCCTCTTGGGAGGCCAGGGTCGAATGAGACTATCATAAATGATGAAAAAACCAAACACCTATATTCTATAAGAGAGATTTCTCGAAAGTTTCCAGATGTTGTTGAACAAATAATCTTCACAAAACAGTAAGGTAAACAAAACTAGATTACTCTCATGATATCACGGTGAGGAGTTTGCTATTTTAAAAAAGGAGGAAATAATAAGTTGAAGCGAACGAATTTGTTCCTTACATAGTAAAGAGCCACTTACACCTAAGTCTCCTTCGGATCTGTAAATACTTAAAAGGTTAACTTCAATTCAATGTTCATGAGATTCAGTGTAACGAGCTTACTTACCATGAATCATTTAAGAAAGGTACTTATAATGCAATGACATGCGAAATAATTTTTAAAATTTAAAATGAATTCTTTAAATAAAATTATCGAGCTATAAATGTGTTAAGAATTCATGAAGGTAGAATTCTACATATTGTACTAGTTTATATAGGAGAAAAACAGCATTAAATTGTCTATATTCAAGTAAATGTTTATCAGCTATGATCAAACAACCAACAAAATAGCTTGATATGTAATAAAGACTATCACGATTGACCTAATCAAAACAATTAAAAATCACAACTAAGTAGATTCTCTTCATTGTTAATTGAATGAAAACAAAAACACGAATGATTGGAAAAAAATTACTCATTTCTATATCACGATCAGCTCAAATCCTTGATTATAAATACAGGGAATGACTCTGTAACCGATTAAGTAACTCCGAAGCAATTTGCATTTTCATTTTTGTGAAAACATATGGTACCAACAAAAATTAAAACAAAATCCTCCGGGAGAGTTTACGCTCTTCGGTTTAGAACCACAAAGTTCTTTTATAACTTTTTAAAGTTTTTTTTTTCATTGCTTATCTTGTTCCCTGAGTAACTACCCGGAAATTAATATACATATACTAAATAAGGGGGCGGGGAGGTGGTATCGTTAGTATAGGGAGGCATGTCGGGCATAATAAAATAAAAAGACGACCCTATTTTAACGAAGTTCGAGGATAGGCTATGTGAAGGTTTCATTTTTCAAAGATTAAAGAAAGTAATGCAAAAATTTGCACATTCGTTCCCATCTCAGAACTCCTTTGTGGTTCTAAATCCATTTTATATGCGCAATATCCTAACTTTATAATTCTCATTTTTTACTTTTCCTTAATACTGGTAGTAGCCCTAAAGGGCAAATTCCCGTCTTAAAATGTTCCCATTATATATATATAAAAAAAAAAAGCGTTTTATGATCAGTCGGAGCTTTTCTTCAAGAAAAAATTATTTTAGCAATCTGCATACACATTTCGTGGTCCTGGAAGGAAACTTTCTTTTCTAGAGGCATCATAAATATTATTGGTTTTTTTTTTCTGTCTTTTGCAAGACGAGTTTCTTTTTAAAAAAAAATTTATGAAAGCGGGAGGGGGGGATAGGTTCAATATCGTCAAACAAGTACGATTAAGAAGAAAAATTAGAGATAAAGAGTTTTCTTAAGTTTTTATAATGAATATTATCTGTTTCCAATACAGCTGCCTTTCAAGAAACAGGAGCTCAGTTTGTGGGGAGAAATTTTGAAATGGAGTTTTAGACGCCATAAAGATATTATCTAATATATATATATATATATATATATATATATATATATATATATATATATATATATATATATATATACACACATACATACGTACATACATATATACATTATATATATATATATATATACAATAAGTATTCCCATACATTCATATATACATACATGTATACATATATGCATATATACACATCTACATTATCCGTATATACTGTATATACTGTACATGCACACATACATATATGTATAAGTTTTTATATACTGTACACACAAACACGCACACACATACACATACACACACACACACATATATATATATATATATATATATATATATATATATATATATATATATATATATATATATATATATATATATACACACAAGGTTTTATGATGGAACTTATAGGAATTGAGATTCAGTTGCAGGATAAAAATAATTGCATATAAAGGTAGTCAAGAAAACAATGAGAAAAAAAAAGATGGCCAGTTGAGAAAGATAAGAGGAACTCCTGGGAGAATCAAAATATGTTTACCAAGAAAGTAAATACAGGGAGAAAGAGATTAATAAACAAATAGATCTCAAAATATAAAGTATTTAGAAAATTTGCTGCAAATGGCGGATGAAGAAAGGAAGTGGCGAGTGTTGTAAGACTTGCAAGTGAATGTAATGCCGAGAATGATTTACGCACGTGACTGCTGAAGATATTAAAAGATAATTAGAATGCTGAAGAAAAAAAAAAGACACCAAGAATTAGAGTAGAATAATAAGGAAAGGACAGAGAGCAAGAACTGGTGTGATTACGAACTGTATGCTGCAATATGTCAGGGATACTGTTTTGATTGGCTGATTAGGTTTGTAAGGTATTTTTGGTTGAGAGAAACTACTAAAGAAATGGGCATATGAAACAATCGTTCCACTGTATAGGTGCAAAAGTCATAATTTTTACCTCCACCAATGAATTTGGAAGGAGGTTATGTTTTCGCCCCTGTTTGTGTTTGTGTGTGTGTATGTGTATGTGTGTATGTTTGTGAACAGCCTCCTGGCCACAGTTTCAATAGTAGAGTAATGAAACTTGCAGGGATTAACTTCATGTAAAGAGATGGAAATCAATAAATTTTTCAAGTCGAGGTCAAAGGTCAAGGTCACGGTCAAGCAAATTCACAAAATCAGCAAAATGTTTGGACATCGTTGTTACAGACTTCAAACTTGGATCATATTCGAGTGTATGAAAATTCGAGCATATTGATACATGTTAAGATCAAGGTCAAGGTCAAGCAAAAGGACGAGAAATAAGCTGCCACGGCGGAGGTCTACGCTCTACTGATTGCCCCTCTCGTTCAGTCGTGTGGATCTGATAAGGATTGCAGAAAAATCTTTTATCTTGATGCTTAAATGGGTATTAAGTGATATTCCTTCAGTAGCACGTTTCAAAGGAATAATAACGACCAAGAACTAAAGTTCTTGTTGAGGAGCTCAGGAATTCGCACCCTTGAAAGCAAAGGTTCAGGGCATTACCTCCAGGAGGCATTTAGTGGTGACTGAAATCGATTTCTGTTCAACAAAGCCCTGCTCAGGACATTTTCATCGGTGCGAAAACTTGCGAAATGGATCCGGGACGGGATGAAAGGGGGAAAATTGCTTTGATAATTCTG
>NC_090745.1:97267787-97270287 GCF_036898095.1 Palaemon carinicauda
AGATATAAAGAGACATGTATGAGGCCTTTGTCCTGCAGTGGACTAGAAACGGCTGCATTTGTTTTTTTTTCATTGTTGATGGTTCGCTACAATCATAAAAAATCAGGAATTATGACTATTGAACCTTGACTTGATGACACTGCACTAGTACCGAGTTCTGACTATGACTATCTATTTATATATATATATATATATATATATATATATATATATATATATATATATATAATATATATATATATTATATATATATATATACATATATATATATTCAAATAAGCCATATATATTTTTGATACATTAATGTCTGGATTCTCTTAACGACCTCGGGATCAGAGCCCCAGGCGAAATCACACAAAGACAAGAGCTTGTGACCGGCCGGGAATCGAACCCTGGTCGGCAAGCTTGTATACACATTGACTAAACCACTTGGCCACGAAGAAAGATAAAAGTCAATGACAATTCTTCTGTACTTACACCTGTCGAATTCAGGTGTTTTGTACTTAGAATTGAAATCAACCCATCTTCACCATCGTAGCTAATTGGTAGTTTGTTACTTGGCATTCAATTAATGATAAATTTTGCACATTTAGACGTGTTTTCCATATTCAAATAAGCCATATACATTTTTGATACATTAACGTCTGGATTCTCTTAACGACCTCGGGATCAAAGCCCCAGTCGAAATCACACAAAGACAAGAGCTTGTGACCGACCGGGAATCGAACCCTGGTCGGCAAGTTTGTATAGACAGTGACTAAACCACTTGGCCACGAAGAAAGATAAAAGTCAATGACAATTCTTCTGTACTTATATCTGTCGAATTCAGGTGTTTTGTACTTAGAATTGAAATCAACCCATCTTCACCATCGTAGCTAATTGGTAGTTTGTTACTGGGCGTTCGATTAATGATAATTTTTGCACATTTAGACGTGCTTTTCATATTCAAATAAGCCATATATATTTTTGATACATTAATGTCTGGATTCTCTTAACGACCTCGGGATCAAAGCCCCAGGCGAAATCACACAAAGACAAGAGCTTGTGACCGGCCAGGAATCGAACCCTGGTCGGCAAGCTTGTATACACAGTGACTAAACCACTTGGCCACGAAGAAAGATAAAAGTCAATGACAATTCTTCTGTACTTATACCTGTCGAATTCAGGTGTTTTGTACTTAGAATTGAAATCAACCCATTTTCACCATCGTAGCTATATATGGCTTATTTGAATATGAAAAACACGTCTAAATGTGCAAAATTTATCATTAATCGAATGCCAAGTAACAAACTACCAATTAGCTACGATGGTGAAGATGGGTTGATTTCAATTCTAAGTACAAAACACCTGAATTCGACAGGTATAAGTACAGAAGAATTGTCGTTGACTTTTATCTTTCTTCGTGGCCAAGTGGTTTAGTCACTGTCTATACAAGCTTGCCGACCAGGGTTTGATTCCCGGTCGGTCACAAGCTCTTGTCTGTGTGTGATTTCGACTGGGGCTTTGATCCCGAGGTCGTTAAGAGAATCCAGACATTAATGTATCAAAAATATATATGGCTTATTTGTATATGGAAAACACGTCTAAATGTTCGAAAGTTAAGGGATGTGAAGGTTGTTGAGAATGTAGCATATTGAAGGTAAACTTCTCAAGAATGTTGATTTGAACTATTCCCGTAGCATATGTGGCACAAGATTAATTGAGAGAAACGTGGAGGTATGTGGAATATAACATAAAAAAGGCCACCATAGATAAAATATTTAGGATAAGTGTGCTTCCAGCTGATTCGTCCCCATCGATAGATCGGGTCAAAAGTGTTATGGTGAATTAGAAACTAATGCTATACAAAGTTGGTTCTCTAACCTTTGATCCTCACAAACAATCGTGAAACAAAGGAGCCTTCCTTCCTTAAGCTTAAAGGTGTCTGGTTTCAGTTCCAGTTTCATCAGAATAGATACTCACCAGAACGTCAGACGGGCAAGGCCAAACCCCACAGTGGTGCCCAACCACAGCATTGATTTCCCCAGTAATCAGCTTAAACTCATGATCCCGGGATGGGATTGATCTGCGGCCATGCGAATGCAAAGCAAACACGTCACCACTGCACTAGTTTTATATATATATATATATATATATATATATATATATATATATATATATATATATATACATACATATATATATAATATATATATATATATATATATATTTATATTAATTTCTGGAATATTCGTGTATACAATATAAGACAGATGATCCCCCTTTCCCCGCAAAATTGGTTGGGTATCAACAACTCCAAACAGATACAGTGAGGAAAAATATAATCTAGTGTGAAAGCAAATCTGTAACCGTGTCAAAAAGAGCAATGCATATATTCCATTTCGGAAAAATACGATGTCACTTCGATATAATAGAGAGCAGATTCAGATTGGCTAATGGACTGTGTTATATTTGCCATTGTCCCCCCACCCCGTTAGTCTAAAAATAGAAATCTCTCTCT
>NC_090745.1:97275287-97285287 GCF_036898095.1 Palaemon carinicauda
AAAGGACACCCAATTTATAGACTTATCTATCTATCTATCTATCTATCTATCTATCTATCTATCTATCTACCTAATTCCCACAGCCAAATCTTTCAAAACAATAAATTATCTTTTTCTAAATTGTGACTAAAATAAACTCAATTTTGCTGTTTCCTCACTTTATAGAAATTCGATGCGCGAACTTGCCTTTGCAGGATATTGAAAAAAAATAAAGTTAATGTCATATCCCCATTCGCAATTTCTTTCAAGTAGCTAATAAGTAATCTATACAGTACTTATTCTAAGACTTAATTGGTAACCAATTGTGACCTTTTTAGTATCCAAGAATAGATTGGAAAATACTTTGCAAGGACCGAACCCATGAAATTTATATTTATTGCAAATTAATAACGCATCTAGTAAGCCAACACGCGCAACAAACGATATCTATGCATAAATATGCAAAACTAATCTGGCCCAAGATAACGTGAGGGGACATAACCCATAAGCCCTTATGAAGTCCGTCATTAAGGGTCAAAATCCATGAAATCCGAGGATAATGGCTAACGTCGATGCTGCTTAGTCAGGCCTCCTCATCTGCGTTAACCATAATGGTGGAAGTCCTTTAATATCAAAACTTATACCGAGGATGGAGGAGATGGGCGGAGAATCTATCAGGTCTCGAAGCTGATAGGATAAAATGTCTATCGGTATTATTTGCTTCATTTTCCTTTAATAATGTGATAGATTAAGTGATCACTTCGACTACATTAAATTTGATGTAAATGCTTCGGGATCAGAAGACTGCGTACGCAAAGTACTGATGTGACTACGAAAGATTTCTTTCTTTTTATGAGAAACAGAGAGAGAGAGAACTCCTCCCCTTTATTGGGGAGAGAGAGAGAGAGAGAGAGAGAGAGAGAGAGAGAGAGAGAGAGAGAGAGAGAGAGAGAGAGAGAGAGAATCCCCTTTTAAGTATCGGCACCAGACACCAAAGTAGAAGAAAGAACACCCAGAAAAAGATATCACCCAAACAATACGTGAGAGGAGAAGCTGAGGAAAATATAAATATCCTCTAAATATGATATAGGCTACAAATAAAAACAATATAACATGAAATATAAGACAAAATATCTACCATGTGCCTCTGCACAATATATATATATATATATATATATATATATATATATATATATATATATATATATATATATATATATATATACTATTCTTTTTTACTTAAATTTGAAACAATCATATATCTGTGAAATCCAGTAAAAGAAAAGAAAAAAAAATCTCAGTCTGGGAAAGTAAAACAGTGGGGTTACAGCGAACAAAGAAATTACCGAGTTTGAACGGGACTCTATCCACGGTTTGGAGTTCACCAGTCAGAGACATTTCCACATTAAATAAACTTCAACGCAATTACAATACAAGCATATTGCTACATGCACAAGTTTCGCAGAGTTTTTAAAACCCAGAAACAAAGTTGAAAATTCTCAGTCTGGTAAAGAAAAACAGTGTATTTGAAACTAATATATTTTCAAAGAAATCCAGTCGTCAAAACACTGTCAAGAGTTTATAGTGATACCAGCAAATTGAATAAATCCACTTTATCGTACATGTCGCTGAAAATGCACCATTTATATTATTATTATTACGATTATTCCTAGCCAAGCTACAACCCTAATGGGAAAAGCGAGGTGCTATAAGCTCAAGGGCTCCGATAGGGAAAAATAGCACGGTGAGGAAAGGAAAAAAGGAAATAAATAAACGATGCAAAGAAAATAGCAATAAAATATTTTTAGAACAGGAAAATGAAAACAGATATGTGATATATAATTTCAACATAACATTGTGTCTATCGTTAACATTTATTGCCATTCCGAATATCAGTTGTTTTTTTCCATCTTTTAAAGTGTCCCAAACACCGCTGCCAGAATGCATTGTATACGTGGAAGTCATTATATACCTGCTAACCAATAGACTAAAACGGAAATTGGACAAAATGTGCAAAACTAAAACCCAATCTCTGTTAACCTTAAATTTTTTCACACTAAAGTCCTGAAAAAGATTCCTTTCGCAATCCTATTAAATGGATAACGGGGCCATATTTGCTAATGGACTAGGCTATTTTTTGCCTTTTGCATCCCTCCCCCAAACATTTTATGCAAAAATAGGAAATTCTCTCTCTCTCTCTCTCTCTCTCTCTCTCTCTCTCTCTCTCTCTCTCTCTCTCTCTCTCTCTCTCTCTCTCTCTCACAACAATACGTCCATAAATAGAACTCTCTCTCTCTCTCTCTCTCTCTCTCTCTCTCTCTCTCTCTCTCTCTCTCTCTCTCTCTCTCACACACACACAACAATACGTCCATAAATAGAACTTCCCCCCCTCTCTCTCTCTCTCTCTCTCTCTCTCTCTCTCTCTCTCTCTCTCTCTCTCTCTCTCTCTCTCTCTCTCTCTCTCTCTCTCTCCTGCATTTTTAAACCTGATAATTGATATCAATGTCAATTCAAAAATATGTGTCAAAGTAATGTGTTAAATATTTAAATCCTTAACTTCCATCTTAATAAAAGAACATAAATAATTGAAAAATAAACACCGGTTAATCAGTACACAAAAACTGCTTTGCTTCCTTTAAAAAAAATCGTTTGAAAAAAATATTACAAAAAGAAGGATAATATAAAAACATTAATTAAAACGTTACAAAAGTGAGATAGAATAAGAAAACATATCAGATTTAATATAAAAAGAAACTATTCTAAAATGTAATTTTGCTTACATAATAGCATTAAAATATCCTTTCATGAAAAGAAAGTATTGCAACTATTTTAAAATGTAGAGGATTATATTTTTTTTAAGAGAGAATGATTAGTTATATAAATAAATATATCAATAGTGATTTATTTTCCATATCTAAGAGAGTAAAACATTTCCTTTTTTCTGAGTGATATGTACCAAAAATATCCTCTAGCTTATTCAATAATAAAACTTGAACACTTGTCATCCTATTTTACATTCAAAATGCAAAAATATCTTAATTCGATATTTACAAGAATAAATCAAGATATACCTTCAAATTTCTGAAATTAAATAACCAATCAAAATTAATAACGTTGTAATAAATACTGGCTTTACTGAAATTTCCAAGGCATTGCTAATATATTATTCATGTATCTATTATTAAAGTGATTAATAAGCATTCACTCCAATCACCTGACATTCAATAATTACACCCAACTGGTTTGAAGACTTCAAATAATTAAAAAAAATTCTATTCAAATGGGTAATCTATCTGTAATCCAATGCTACGACATTCTATCTTCCACGAGGGATTATTCTTAAACATAGGGCTTAACTTAGTATACAATTTGCACCTTTAAATGAAGAACGCTAAGACTAAGCTATGATAAAAATACATTCTCCAACTATCCTACACTTTACAGAAAATCATAGCATTTTCAGGTAGAAATCATATTACAGTTGTGAGCGTATATACCCAAACACAAAAGTATTATTCACAATACAAAAAAATACATGCATTAATATATATATATATATATATATATATATATATATATATATATATATATATATATATATATATATATATATATATTACCGAGTACTAGGTTAACTACAACAACCGCATAATCGATCTCATTAAACATTTGACGTGCTGATATGTCAAGATGCAATTGTGCCTATAAGAAATTCATGCATGACTGGTAAAAAGACACGCGTAGGCCTTATACACTCAAACTATGTATATGTTGTGTGTATATATATATATATATATATATATATATATATATATATATATATATATATATGCATATATGTATATATATATATATATATATGCATATGTACATATATATATATATATGCATATATATATATATATATATATATATATATATATATATATATATATATATATATGCATATATATATATATGCATATATATATTATATATATATATATATATATATATATATATATATATATATGTATGTATGTATATATATGCATGAATTTCTTATAGCTACAATGACATCTTAACATATCAGCACGTCAAATGTTTAATGAGATCGATTTTGCGGTTATTGTAGTTAACCTAGTACTCGGTAATATATATATATATATATATATATATATATATATATATATATATATATATATATATATATATATATATATATATATATATATATATTACCGAGTACTAGGTTAACTACAATAACCGCAAAATCGATCTCATTAAACATTTGACGTGCTGATATGTTAAGATGTCATTGTAGCTATAAGAAATTCATGCATATATATACATACATACATATATATATATATATATATATATATATATATATATGTATATATATAATATATATATGCATATATATATATATATATATATATATATATATGCATATATATATATATATATATATATATATATATATGTATATATATAATATATATATGCATATATATATATATGCATATATATAT
This sequence comes from Palaemon carinicauda, assembly GCF_036898095.1. Lineage (NCBI taxonomy): Eukaryota > Metazoa > Arthropoda > Malacostraca > Decapoda > Palaemonidae > Palaemon > Palaemon carinicauda. The sequence continues at coordinate 97,279,781 of NC_090745.1, forward strand.
ATATATATATATATATATATATATATATATATGCATATATATATATATATATATATATATATATATATGTACATATGCATATATATATATATATATATATATATATATATATATATATATATATATATATATATATATATACATATATGCATATATATATATATATATATATATATATATATACACATACACTGTATATATATACAGTATATATATATATATATATATATATATATATATATATATATATTAAATGGTGTATGTATATAAACATAAAACACATAAATGTGTGATTATTTGTATTTATATGCATATTCTTCCTACAGGAAAACACCTGTGATATAAACAATTCCCACTCGATCAGCTTAGAATACTTTTGCGCAAAATCTAAGTAGCCTATGTAAAAATTCTAAAACAGCAAACTGTGAAACCATCACCCTCAGTAAAGAAACAAAACCATTTCAATTTATCTCCGTTCCCCTCTACCTTTTCCAGATACTCTTCAAAAAATACATCTCCTAAACCTTACCTTTCCCAAACCCTTACCTAAAGGCCATGGTACTTTCTCAGAGACCCAATATGGGATATTCTTCATTCCCTTTTCCTCACCAGGGGAGATAAAATTCTTCCCTACAGCAGCTTGCGATTTCCAGCCCCAGTATTGGAAGGGAAGGGAGTATAGACATTGATGCGAGTGCATGGGGTGGGGGGGGGGAGGGCAAGTTGAAGCTGAAACAGCTACAGGAAAACCATTTTCGAAATAATCCAGAAATATTCAACAAAGAAAAAATAAATAAATAAAATAAAACTTTCTCCGCAGTACAACAATTTTCAGTTAAAAATTCTCATCAACACATTTCAGGATTAGTCTGAAATGAAAATGAAAAAAAAAGATATCAAACGTAAGTCATGCAAAAAACAGTGATATAGAAATGAAATAGCAATTTCGAGCAACAAAGTAAAACGGACAATTCATTTTGGGACCTCTAATCTTTTTCTTCAGTGTAGACAAAAAGTGATTCGGTCACATGAAATACATAGAAAGGACCAATGTCGAAAAGGTAAACAGGATAATGAATCAAGTTTTAAGAAATTGAAAATAATCAAATTACCAGAATCCAAAATCCAAAAGGCATGAGAAAGTAAAACAATAACTTTAGCTAAACTCAACTATATTTCAGAATGAAATAAAAGCGAATAACGATATAATTTTTGACACCATTGTTTTTTATATAGATTTTCAATTTCTATCGACGTGATCAGCAAAGCTGTACTATCCAGGGGCACCCATACTAGGTTGGTTTGGTATGAGGAATAATATAAATGTCTCCTGCCATCAGCAATCCGCATTGGCCAGCGTGGTGACGAAAACTGGTCAAATCCCAGATATAAAGAGACATGTATGAGGCCTTTGTCCTGCAGTGGACTAGAAACGGCTGCATTTGTTTTTTTTTCATTGTTGATGGTTCGCTACAATCATAAAAAATCAGGAATTATGACTATTGAACCTTGACTTGATGACACTGCACTAGTACCGAGTTCTGACTATGACTATCTATTTATATATATATATATATATATATATATATATATATATATATATATATATATATATATATATATATATATTATATATATATATATACATATATATATATTCAAATAAGCCATATATATTTTTGATACATTAATGTCTGGATTCTCTTAACGACCTCGGGATCAGAGCCCCAGGCGAAATCACACAAAGACAAGAGCTTGTGACCGGCCGGGAATCGAACCCTGGTCGGCAAGCTTGTATACACATTGACTAAACCACTTGGCCACGAAGAAAGATAAAAGTCAATGACAATTCTTCTGTACTTACACCTGTCGAATTCAGGTGTTTTGTACTTAGAATTGAAATCAACCCATCTTCACCATCGTAGCTAATTGGTAGTTTGTTACTTGGCATTCAATTAATGATAAATTTTGCACATTTAGACGTGTTTTCCATATTCAAATAAGCCATATACATTTTTGATACATTAACGTCTGGATTCTCTTAACGACCTCGGGATCAAAGCCCCAGTCGAAATCACACAAAGACAAGAGCTTGTGACCGACCGGGAATCGAACCCTGGTCGGCAAGTTTGTATAGACAGTGACTAAACCACTTGGCCACGAAGAAAGATAAAAGTCAATGACAATTCTTCTGTACTTATATCTGTCGAATTCAGGTGTTTTGTACTTAGAATTGAAATCAACCCATCTTCACCATCGTAGCTAATTGGTAGTTTGTTACTGGGCGTTCGATTAATGATAATTTTTGCACATTTAGACGTGCTTTTCATATTCAAATAAGCCATATATATTTTTGATACATTAATGTCTGGATTCTCTTAACGACCTCGGGATCAAAGCCCCAGGCGAAATCACACAAAGACAAGAGCTTGTGACCGGCCAGGAATCGAACCCTGGTCGGCAAGCTTGTATACACAGTGACTAAACCACTTGGCCACGAAGAAAGATAAAAGTCAATGACAATTCTTCTGTACTTATACCTGTCGAATTCAGGTGTTTTGTACTTAGAATTGAAATCAACCCATTTTCACCATCGTAGCTATATATGGCTTATTTGAATATGAAAAACACGTCTAAATGTGCAAAATTTATCATTAATCGAATGCCAAGTAACAAACTACCAATTAGCTACGATGGTGAAGATGGGTTGATTTCAATTCTAAGTACAAAACACCTGAATTCGACAGGTATAAGTACAGAAGAATTGTCGTTGACTTTTATCTTTCTTCGTGGCCAAGTGGTTTAGTCACTGTCTATACAAGCTTGCCGACCAGGGTTCGATTCCCGGTCGGTCACAAGCTCTTGTCTGTGTGTGATTTCGACTGGGGCTTTGATCCCGAGGTCGTTAAGAGAATCCAGACATTAATGTATCAAAAATATATATGGCTTATTTGTATATGGAAAACACGTCTAAATGTTCGAAAGTTAAGGGATGTGAAGGTTGTTGAGAATGTAGCATATTGAAGGTAAACTTCTCAAGAATGTTGATTTGAACTATTCCCGTAGCATATGTGGCACAAGATTAATTGAGAGAAACGTGGAGGTATGTGGAATATAACATAAAAAAGGCCACCATAGATAAAATATTTAGGATAAGTGTGCTTCCAGCTGATTCGTCCCCATCGATAGATCGGGTCAAAAGTGTTATGGTGAATTAGAAACTAATGCTATACAAAGTTGGTTCTCTAACCTTTGATCCTCACAAACAATCGTGAAACAAAGGAGCCTTCCTTCCTTAAGCTTAAAGGTGTCTGGTTTCAGTTCCAGTTTCATCAGAATAGATACTCACCAGAACGTCAGACGGGCAAGGCCAAACCCCACAGTGGTGCCCAACCACAGCATTGATTTCCCCAGTAATCAGCTTAAACTCATGATCCCGGGATGGGATTGATCTGCGGCCATGCGAATGCAAAGCAAACACGTCACCACTGCACTAGTATATATATATATATATATATATATATATATATATATATATATATATATATATATATATATATATATATATATATATACATACATATATATATATATATATATATATATATATATATATTTATATTAATTTCTGGAATATTCGTGTATACAATATAAGACAGATGATCCCCCTTTCCCCGCAAAATTGGTTGGGTATCAACAACTCCAAACAGATACAGTGAGGAAAAATATAATCTAGTGTGAAAGCAAATCTGTAACCGTGTCAAAAAGAGCAATGCATATATTCCATTTCGGAAAAATACGATGTCACTTCGATATAATAGAGAGCAGATTCAGATTGGCTAATGGACTGTGTTATATTTGCCATTGTCCCCCCACCCCGTTAGTCTAAAAATAGAAATCTCTCTCTCTCTCTCTCTCTCTCTCTGTCTCTCTCTCTCTCTCTCTCTCTCTCTCTCTCTCTCTCTCTCTCTCTCTCTCCCTATTAATGCTGATGCACATGAATAACTTATCGATATGAAATTTTGAGCATAGAGGAAGGTATTCAAATTCTAATAACATCCTAATTTGCAATGTAGTAGACTTCATAATTTTCCAGGAATAGATAAGAAAAGAGCAGAATGGAAAGCTTGGGTCAAAACTCTGGAACTGAAAACTGTGTATTACCTTTATGAAGGGAGTGGTGAGAGAAGTCAAGGAGACCGGAAGTACTTTATCTAATAGAAAGGACCCTGGACCCAAGTGAGTGAGGAACCTGTCCCAAAATACCATATGGAACTATCCTACTTATAAGGATACGAGAGCAAACTAAGGTCTAGGATATTCTAACAACAAAAAATGGACAAGGGTAGGACATATGAGGGTAACATGAATAGATGGAAATTAAGGGTGACATGAATAGATGGAAATTAAGAATAAAAGAATGGGTCCTAGAAATTGTAAAAAAAGAAGCAGGAGAAGGAAGAGACGACAATGAATTAATGAAGTAAGTCTGTGCGTGTGGACTGGCATTAAAAGACCATAAATAGACGCAAGTGGAAGAACATGTCTGAGGAATTTGTTCTACGGTGGACTAGTAACGGCTGATGATGATGATCATGATGATATGATCTATATAATATTTATATATATATATATATATATATATATATATATATATATATATATATATATATATATATATATATATATAATGTGTGTGAGTTTATATAAAAGTTAAATGAAATGAAGCATTACCTTTCGATTACCTAATTTTTTTTAATACATTCTCTACAAAATATCTTGAAAATTCACGAAGGGAAGACTCCCCCAAAAAGACAAACAGAATAAAAATTATGGCATAAATCAAATAAATATGATTTTATTACCCTTCAATAAAAAAAAAAGGCAGAATGCTAAAACTCGCCCTCACAAACACTTATTTCAATTCAAGCAAACGAAACGAAACTAAGATTACCATCCACTTGGCAGGTCAGGGTCGAATGAGACCATTATAAATGATGAAAAAACAAACACCTATTTTCAATACAAGAGATTTCTGTGAGGTTTTCAGATGTTGTTGAACAAATAATCTTCACAAAACAGTAACGTAAATAAAACTAGATTACTATCGTGAAATCATGGCGAGGAGTTCGCTATTTTAAAAAGAGGGGGAAATAATAATAAGTTGAAGCGAACGAATTTGTTCTTTACATAATAAAGAGCCACTTACACTGAAGTCTCGTTCGGATCTGTAAATACTTACAAGGTTAACTTCAAATCATTGTTGACAAGATTCTATGTAACAAGCATATTTATCACGGAACATTAAAAAGAGGTACCTATGATGCGATGGCATGCGAAATAATTTTGACATTTTAAAATGAATGCTTTAAATAAAATAATTATCCAGCTATAAATGTGTCAAGAATTCATGAAAGCAGAGTACAATATGTAATAGTTTATATGGAAAAAAACTGCATTGAACTGTTTCTATTCAAGCAATTGTTTATCAACTATGATCATATAAC
>NC_090745.1:97300287-97302787 GCF_036898095.1 Palaemon carinicauda
TTATCCAGTTCCGAAGACACTCTCCTGCTCTTAGGGCCAATTCATAATCTTTTCAAAACTCGAACGAGAATGATAATGTACCGGTGGATATTTTCGCAACCTATATTCAAATTTTCTCATGACTGAATATTTTGCGTACCCTAAAATACACATGACTTAAGAAGTGTCTTTTAACAATCTTATGAGGAAAATGGTAATGCAACTTAGCACCGGAATCTTTCTAAAAGAGATTTTAATTTTTAACAAAATCCGTTAACTGGTAAATACAATGTATTCTAATTTTCCTTAAGTAAAAGTGTAGGAAAAAATGAAACCTAGGTAAATTTGATTTTACGCTGGTATAGTACAAAATGCAGTCAAAATCAAAAGCAATTGATAGTAATTAGCTAACGTAAAACGTAGGAATAAAAGTTCAATAAACCACAATATATCAAAAGGACAAACAGTTTTCTGATTATCTATCTATCTACCTAATTTCCACAGCCAAATCTTTCAAGAGACAATAAATAATCTGTTTCTAGATTATATAATAGTAAAATAAACTATTTCGCATATTCCTAACTTTATAGAAATTCGATGCGTGAACTTGCCTTTACAGGATATTGAAAAAAATAAAGTTAATGTCATAACCCCATTCGCAATTTCTTTCAAGTAGCTAATAAGTAATCTATACAGTACTTATTCTAAGACTTAACTGGTAACCAATTGTGACCCTTGCAGTATACAAGAATAGATTGGAAAATAGTTTGCAAGGACCGAACCCATAAATTTACATTTATTGCAAATTAATAAAGCTTCTTGTAAGCCAACAAGTGCAACGAAGGACATCTATGCATAAATATGCAAAACTAATCTCGCCCAAGATAACGTGAGGGGACATAACCCATAAGCCCCTTATGAAGTCCGTCATTAAGGGTCAAAAATCCATGAAATCCGAAGATAATGGCTAACGTCGATGCTGCTTAGTCAGCCCCTCCCCATCTGCGTTAACCATAATGGTGGAAGTCCTTTAATATCAAAACTTATACCGAGGATGGAGGAGATGGGCGGAGAATCTATCAGGTCTCGAAGCTGATAGGATAAAATGTCTATCGGTATTATTTGCTTCATTTGCCTTTAATAATGTAATAGATTAAGTGATCACTTTCGACTCCATTAACTTTGATGTGGATGCTTGGGGATCAGAAGACTGAATACGCAAAGTACTGATGTAAGTACGAAAGATTTCTTGCTTTTTATGAGAAACAGAGAGAGAGAGAACTCCTCCCAAAGGGGGAGAGAGAGAGAGAGAGAGAGAGAGAGAGAGAGAGAGAGAGAGAGAGAGAGAGAGAGAGAGAGAGAGAGAGAAAGAATCCCTTTTTAAGAATCGGCACCAGAAACCAATGTAAAAGAAAGAACACCCACAAAAAGATATCACCCAAACAATACGTGAGAGGAGAAGCTGAGGAAAATATAAATATCCTCTAAATATGATATAGGCTACAAATAAAAACAATAAAGCATGAAATATAAGACAAAATATCTACCATGTGCCTCTGGACAATATATATATATATATATATATATATATATATATATATATATATATATATATATATATATATATATATATATATATATATATATATATATACTATTCTTTTTTAATTAAATTTGAAACAATCATATTACTGAAATCCAGTAAAAAAAAAAAAATCTCAATTTGGGAAAGTGAAACAGTGGGGTTACAGCGACCAAAGAAAATACCGAGTTTGAACGGGACTCTATCCCCGGTCTGGCGTTCACCAGTCAGACATATTACCACATTAAATAAACTTCAACGCAATTACAATACAAGCATATTGCTACATGCACAAGATTCGCGGACTTTTTAAAACCCAGAAAAAAAGTTGAAAATTCTCAGTCTGGTAAAGAAAAAGTGTATTTGAAACTAATATATTTTCAAAGAAATCCAGTCGTCAAAACACTGTTAAGAGTTTATAGTGATACCAGCAAATTGAATAAATCCACTTTATCGTACATGTCGCTGAAAATGCACCATTTATATTTTTATTATGATGATTATTCCTGGCCAAGCTACAACCCTAGTGGGAAAAGCGAGGTGCTATAAGCCCAAGGGCTCCGATAGAAAAAAATAGCACAGTGAGGAGAGGAAATAAGGAAATAAATAAACGATGCGAAGAAAATAGCAATAAATTATTTTAAAAACAGGAACATGAAAACATATGTCATATATAATTTCAACATAACATTTGCTGCAAGGAATCAATACATTGTGTCTATCGTTAACATTTATTGCCATTCCGAATATCACTTGCTTTTTTCCATCTTTTAAAGTGTCCCAAACACCGCTGCCAGAATGCATTGTATATGTGGAAGTCCTTGTATACGTGCTAACCAACAGACTAAAACGGAAATTGGACAAAATTTGCAAAAATAAAACCAAATCTCTGTTACACTTAACATTTTTTTCCACACTAAAATCCCGAAAAAGATTCTT
>NC_090745.1:97307787-97317787 GCF_036898095.1 Palaemon carinicauda
AGGACCCTGGAACCATGTGCGTGAGGAACCTGTCCCAAATTACCTTATGGAACTATCCTTCTTATAAGGATACGAGAGCAAACTAAGGTATAGGATATTCTAACAACAAAAAATGGACAAGGGAAGGACATATGAGGGTGACAGAAATAGATGGACATTAAGAATACCAGAATGGGTCCTCGAAATTATAAAAAAAGAAGCAAGAGAAGGAAGAGACGACGATGAATTAATGAAGTAAGTCTGCGCGTGTGGACTGGCATTAAAAGACCATTAGTAGACGCAAGTGGAAAAACATGTCTGAGGACTTTGTTCTACAGTTGACTAGTGACGCTTGATGATGAAGATGATGATGATATGATGTATGTATATATATATATATATATATATATATATATATATATATATATATATATATATATATATATATATATATATATATATATATATATATATATATATATATGTGTGTGTGTGTGTGTGTGTGTGTGAGTTTATATAAAAGTTAAATGAAATAAAGCATTACAACCTTTCGATTAGCTAACTTTTTTAATACATTCTCTAAAAAATATATTAAAATTCACGAATGGAAGACTCCCCAAAAAAGACATACCAACAGAATATAAATTATGGTATAAATCAAATGAATCCAATTTTATTACCCTTCAATAACAAAACAAAAAAAAATGTAAGAATAATAAACCTTGCCCTCACAAACACTTATTTCATTTCAAGCAAACGAAACTAAGATTACCATCCACTTGGCAGGTCAGGCTCGAACGAGACCAGTATAAATGATGAAAAAAACACCAATTTTCAATACAAGAGATTTCTGGGAGGTTTTCAGATGTTGTTCAACAAATAGCCTTCACAAAACAGTAAGGTAAACAAAACTAGATTACTATCATGAAAACATAGTGAGGAGTATGCTTTATTTATTTTTTTAAAAAGGGGTGGGGAACTAATAAGTTGAAGCGAATGAATTTGTTCTTTACATAGTAAAGAGCTACTTACACCGAAGTCTCGTTCGGATCTGTAAATACTTACAAGATTAACTTCTAATCATCGTTGATAAGATTCCATGTAATGAGCATATTTACCATGAATTATTAAAGAAAGGTGTGATGGCATGCGAAATCATTTTGACATTTTAAAACGAATGCTTTAAATAAAATAATTATCCAGCTACAAATGTGTTCAGAATTCAGGAAGGTAGAATTCTACATATTGTACTAGTTTATAATCTGAAAATATGGAAAAAAAACTGCATTAAACTGTCTTTATTCAAGCAATTGTGTATCAGCTGTGATCAGATCACCAACAAAATAGCTATGTATGAGGGACTATCATGATTGACCTTTCTAATCGAGGCCCTTTGCGTCATTAGGCGTAGGAGGAGATGACGGTGATTGACCTAATAAAAACACAATTAAAAAACTACACAACTGAGTAGAATCTCTTCATCATGAATGAAATGAAAAACAATTATTAAAATATTACTAATTTCAATATCGCGATCAAGCGAAAATCCTTGAATAAAAATTCAGGAAATGACTCTGTAACCGATTATGTAACTCCGAAGCAATACGCATTTTTTTGTGAAAACAGATGGTGCCAACGAAAATTAAAAGTGAAAATCCACCGGGAGGGTTTACGCTCTTGGTTTTAGAACCACAATAATGTTCTTTTATAACTTATTTTAAGTTTTTCTTTATATATCTTATCTCGTTCCCTGAGTAACTACCCGGAAATTAATATACATATATTAAATATGTGGGGGAAAGGGGGTAGCATTGGAGTAGAGGGAGGCATGTCGGGCATAATAAAAAATAAAAGATCCCATTTTAACAAAGTTCGAGGATATGTGAAGGTTTCATTTTTCAAAGATAAAAGAAAGTAATGCAAAAATTTGCACATTCGTTCCATCTCAGAACTCCCGTTGTGGTTCTAAATCCATTTTATATGCGCAATATCCTAACTTTATAATTCCCATTTATTACTTTTCCTTAATATTGGTAGTAGCCCTAAAGGGCAAATTCCCGTCTTAAAATGTTCCCATTATAAAAAAGCGTTTTATGATCGGTCGGAGCTTTTCTTCAAGAAAAAAGTATTTCAGCAATCTGCATACACATTTCGTGGTCCTGGAAGGAAACTTTATTGTCTTAAGGCATCGTAGATATTATTGTTTTTTCTGTCTTTTGCAAGACGAGTTTCTTTTAGAAAAAATGAATGAAACCGGGAGGGGGAGTAGGTTTAACATCGTCAAACAAGTATGACTCTTCCAAAAGTATGCAAATGACAGATGATTTAAACAAATATTTTCTGAAAAATTAGCATCCTATCTTTAGGGAAAAAAAAAAGAAATTTTTACAAAGATAAAAGGGGACCACACTCAGGAATGACAAAAAAAAAAAAAAAAAAAAAAAAAAAAATATGTAACATTCACATGCAGACAGTGTAAATAATTAGAGATAAAGAGGTTTCTTAAGTTTTTATAATGAGTCTTATCTGTTTCCAATACAGCTGTCTTTTAAAAAACTGGAGCTCAGTTTGTGGAGAGAAATTTTGAAATGGAGTTTTAGACGTCATAAAGATATTATCTACCTTAGACCGTACATATATACATATATATACATATATACACACACACACACATATATATATATATATATATATATATAGATAGATAGATAGATAGAGATAGATAAATAGATAGATATAGATATATATATATATATATATATATATATATATATATATATATATATATATATATATATATATATATATATTCTAAGTATTCACATACATTCATATACATATATGCATACATATATGCATATATACACATTTACATTGTACGTGTATATATATATATATATATATATATATATATATATATATATATACTGTACATGCACACATACATTTATATATACGTTTTTATATACTGTGCACACACACACACACATACATAATATATATATATATATATATATATATATATATATATATATATATATATATATATATATATAAATATTTATATATATATTAATAAACAAATAGATCTCAAAATATAAAGTATTTAGAAAACTTGCTGAAGGTGGAGGATGAAGAAAGGAAGTGGCGAGTGTTGTAAGACTTGCAAGTGATAATGTAATGCCGAAAATGATTTACGCACGTGACTATTGAAGATACTAAAAGATAATTAGAATGTTAAAGGAAAGAAAGACACCAAGAATTAGAGTAAAGTGATAAAGAAAGGACAGACAGCAAAAACTGGTGTGACTACGAACTGTCTGCTGCAGTATGTCCGTTATACTGTGATTGATTGGCTGATTAGGTTTGTTATGTATTTTTGTTTGAGGTTAGGTTTGTTATGTATTTTTGTTTGAGGAAAACTACTAAAGAAATGGGCAAATGGAATAACTGTTCTACTGTATAAGTGCAAAAGTAATAATTTTTACCATCGAAGTTGAAGGAGGTTATGTTTTCACCCTTGTTTGTGTGTGTGTGTGTGTGTGTGTTTGTTTGTGAACAGCCTCCTGGCCAGTTTCCATAGTAGAGTAATAAAAATTGCAGGGATTAACTGCTATGTAAAAAGCTGGAAATGTTTAAATTTTGAAAGTCAAGGTCAATGATCAAGCAAATAATGTCATATTCCCGTAATAGCCAAAAGAGACTTCAAACTTGGTTCACATTCGAGTGTATCAAAATCCACACACATTAATTCATGTTATGGTCAAAGGTCAAGGTTGAGCAAAAGGTCTAGATATATGCTGCTGCGGCTGAGGACTGCGCTCTACTGAGTGCTCCTCTAGTTCTGTCATGTGGATGTGATAGATATTTCAGAAAAAAAACACATAGAACTTTTAAAACCTATATCGTGATGCTTAAATAGGTATTAAGCGAAATTCCTTCAGTAGCACGTTTCAAAGAAATAATAACGACCAAGAACCAAAGTTCCTGTTGAGGAGGTCAGGAATTCGCACCCACGAAAGCAAACGTTCAGGGCATTACCTTCAGGAGGCATTTCGCGTTGACTGAAATAGATTTCTTTTCAACACAGCCCTGCTCAGGACATTTTCATCGGTGCGAAAACTTGCGAAATGGATCCGGGACGGGATGAAAGGCGGGGAATTGCATTGATAATTCTGAAAACGCCTGCTGGGTTTATCAATCCATCCCCTGGCCGTAATTTATCCAGTTCCGAAGACACTTTCCTGCTCTTAGGGCTGATTCATAATCTTTTCAAAGCTCGAGGAAGAATGATAATGCACAAGTGGAAATTTTCGCAACCTATATATAATTTCCTCATGACCGAATATTTTGGGTATCCTAAAATAACCACGAGTTAAAGAGTGTCCTTTTAAAAATCTAATGAGGAAAATGGTAATGCAACTTAGTACCGGAATCTTTCTACTAGAAATTTTAAGTTTTAACTAAATCCATCAACTGGTAGATACAATGTATTCTAATTTTCTTAAAGCAAAATTGTATAGCAAAAATAACTGATCCTAAATTAATTTGATTTTACGCTGGTTTGGAAAAAAAATAATCAATAATAATTAGTTAATATAACAAATAGGAATAAATGTTTAATAAACCACAATTTACCAAAAGGACAGGCAATTTATAAAATTATCAATTTAATTAATTTCCACAGTCCAATCTTTCAAGAGACTATAAAAAAAATCTTTCTAAATTTTACGATAGTAAAATAAATTTTGTTGATTCCTCTGTTTATAGAAATTCGATGCGTGAACTTGCCTTGGCAGGCTATTGAAAAAAAGGAAATTTCATATCCCCATTTACATTTTCTTTCAAGTGGCTAATAAGTAATCTATAGAGTACTTATTTTAAGACTTAATTGGTAACCAATTGTGACCCTTGCAGTATCCAAGAATAGATTGGAAAATACTTTGCAAAGACCGAACCCATGAAATTTACTTTTATGGCAAATTAATAAAGCTTCTTGTAAGCCAACAAGCGCATCGAAGAACATCTACGCATAAATATGCAAAACTAATCTCGCCCAAGATAACGTGAGGGGACATAACCCATAAGCCCTTATGAAGTCCGTCATTAAGGGTCAAAATCCATGAAATCCGAAGATAATGGCTAACGTCGATGCTGCTTAGTCAGCCCTCCCCATCTGCGTTAACCATAATGGTGGAAGTCCTTTAATATCAAAACTTATACCGAGGATGGAGGAGATGGGCGGAGAATCTATCAGGTCTCGAAGCTGATAGGATAAAATGTCTATCGGTATTATTTGCTTTATTTGCCTTTAATAATGTGATAGATTAAGTGATCACTTCGACTCCATTAACTTTGAAGTGAATGCTTCGGGATCAGAAGACTGAGTACGCAAAGTACTGATGTGAATACGAAAGATTTCTTACTATTTATGAGACAGGGAAAGAGAACTCCTCCATTTTATAGGTATGAGAGAGAGAGAGAGAGAGAGAGAGAGAGAGAGAGAGAGAGAGAGAGAGAGAGATTCTAAAACAAAGTTGTACCTAAAATAACAGTTGTAGTAATTCCAAGCGAACTGCTATAAGAAATTCTATAGTAATTCCAAGAAAACTATTATAGAATAAAGCTATCAACTGAAATTTCAGCAAACTGATATAGCAGAAAACGAAAGCAATTCCAGGCGACCGGAGATAATAAAAAGTAAATAGAAATTCCAAGTTAACTGGATTAGAATAAAATTATTTAGTATTTTAAGAGAACTGCAATTAAAATTGGTCATGGCAATTTCATCATCATCATCATCATCTACGCTTAATGACGCAAAGGGCCTCAGTTAGATATCGCCAATCATCTCTATCTTGAGCTTTTAATTAAAGACTTCTCCATTCATCATCTACTTTGCCGCTTCATAGTCCTCATCCATGTAGGCCTTGGTCTCCCAACTCTTCTAGTGCCTTGTGGAGTCCAGCTGAATGTTTGGTGAACTAATCTCTCCGAAGAGCATGCCCAAACCATCTCCATCTACCCCTCATCATGATCTCATCCACATATGGAACTTGAGTAATCTCTCTTATAGGAATTTCAAGCAACTTAGAATAAAATAAAACTCAATGGCAATTCCAAGAAAAATGAGATAAAAACAAGTCAACGGAAATTCCATGGAAACCGGGATAAAAGAAAAATGTCAAAAGCAATTCCCGGCAGACTAGGATAAAATAAAGTCCAACAGAAATTATCAGTGAATTGCAATAAAAGAAAAAACTCAAAATCAATTCCAAGTAAACTGGGATAACGAAAGCCTATAGCAATTCCAAGCAAACTAGTATAAAAAGTTAATAGCAATTCAAAGCTACCTTGGATATTAAACAAAATAAAGTCATTCCAAGTGAATTGGGATAAAAATAATTAATAGCAATTCAAAAAAAATTGTAACTAACAAAAGTTGATAGCAATTCCAAGTAAACTGTAAACTGGAATAAAAAAATCCAATAACAATTCCAAGTAAACTAGAATAGAAAAAAAGTTGAAAGCAATTTATAGAAAACTGGGACTTACAAAAGTCAATAGCAATTCCAACCAACAAATTATACAAATGTTAACAGCAATTCGGAGAGAACTGCGATAAAAAAGAAAAAAAAAATAATTCCAAGCAAACCGAGATAAAAATAGTCTAATTACAATTATAATTGATATTCTGAATGCCTTGTTTAAGTATCTAACGTTCACGCAAGCATGAATCTTTTCTATAGCTTTTGCACATCTATTTTTCTAATGCTAAAAAAAAGATAATTTTAGAAACTATACACGAGTCAATATTTCACCAGGTGGGAATCATATCAGGAGTAATTTAGAGCAAAAATAATTGAAGAAAGCCTTTCAAAATTTCAAATTAAATGGGTAGCAACTTAAAACAAGAAGCACCACAGGATGTATGCATTCATTTAAATATATATATATATATATATATATATATATATATATATATATATATATATATATGTATATATATATCTATATATATATATATCTCTCTATTTATATATATATATATATCTCTCTCTCTATATATATATATATCTAATATATATATATATATATATATATATATATATATATATATATATATATATATATATATATATATACATATATATAAATATATATACATATATATAAATATATATACATATATATAAATATATATACATATATATACATATATATATATATCCATACATATATAAATATATATATATATATATATATATATATATATATATATATATATATATAAATATATATATATATATATATATATATATATATATATATATATATATATATATAAGGGATAGAATAAGCAATATAAAGTTACTTGAAAATATAACAACTTCTATTTACAGCAAAATTGAAATTCGAAAGAATATCTTCATTTCGATGGTAACATTAAGAAATGGGACTGAGATTTGAAGTTTTAAAACCTGTCAAAGCACAGACCGACAAAAAATGCAAGAAGTGCACCCAAAATAATGTTATACCCTTCAAAAATAAGCAAACGAAATTATGATCTACAATCATAAATTATCGTCAGTAAAACTACCTGAATGAGAATTATTAAAGCCAAAGAAACATTAATAAAAATTCATACTTGGCTACAAAGCGGAATACACATCTTATCACAAACATTAATTCCCAGGTTTTCTCCTGTCTTGTTTTTCCAAAGAATTGAAATTCCTCATCTTCAGACAACGCAACCCATTCGTTGAGATGTGTGTTTGTGTATCGATCGGTATCTGAGAGATCTAGTCAAAGATCGCTTCCACAGTTGACTGAACAGATAGCGCTCCATCTATTGACTGGAATTAATGCCTTTGAAAGCATCGTCCCCTTTCTGAAGATGTCTCGATATAATCTTTCTCAGATTTAACTTTGTCTATTTTCCAATACTGTCTTTTACCACAAGGAAGAAAACTTGGGCCATTTATATGAACACTTAGAGGATGATGATGATGATAATAATAATAATAATAATAATAATAACAATAATAATAATAATAATAATAAAGTTATTTTATACCAGATTAACACAGAAACACAAAAATATGAATGAAGAAAAGATTCTCGTATTTTTTTCTTCTTAAAATATAGTTGGGAAATCTTCATGTTTTTATTCTTTTAATAATTGACCAACACGTTCACACATTTCCGATTTCAGATTTCTCTCTTGATATATTAAGGGAATCGGAATATTATTTAAAACTGGATAAGATAATAAAATAATCTAATATAGTTTGTAAATATCTTCTTCATAGCAAGTCTTTAAAAGAGACATTAAGACGTCCACGAGTCATTTCCCCATGAAGAGAACGCACGTGTTACCTGTCATCAACGACTCAGCCACTGCTATACGATACTGCAAAGCTAATTAAATTTCATGGCAAGAAATTAAAACTCTAGTAGTCGTATTTTTACCCATAAACTGATATTTCACGCAGTTTTTGTTACTCATAAGGAGCTATAACTTAAACTATAAGGTTTAATGGAATTGAATGACGTCCAAAATTTTCTTCAAGATAAAACAAGATCTGTCACCTTGCGTGGTATCTTTATGTGTGCACATTAAATACACAAAGTAAATACAGAGACAAAAATCATTAATAAGGATAATCCACTAGAAATTAATATTTCACATTTAGCTAATATATACATATATACATATATGTATAAATTTTCACTCACATATATATATATATATATACATATATACATACATACATTATATATATATATATATATATATATATATATATATATATATATATATATATATTATATATATATGTGTGTGTGTGTATGTGTGTACTGTATACATACACAAATATTTATATAAAAGTTTCGTTTTTACGCCTTTCCTCCCTGATGTGATTATACCTTTATTACTCTCAGTAAATACGTTATTACTATTGGCTAGCCAAATGCCTGACTACAACGCACCATAATCGATTGAAAATCAGGTACATCATTCACTGTTTTTAGGTCGTTACAAGAACACCAGGTGCTCTCTAGGCATAAATCTTTCCGTCTGCCCCCGGAAAGGAGAAGGGGACTTCTGTATCATTCCCAAGTGTGTATATACGTACATACATGCTTAATGTTCCTTAATAAGCTGTTTCCTCCCACGAAAATGTGAATTGCAAGCCTAACATACTTAGATTTGGGATGAATCTACAGTAGAAAAAATCTATACAGGTTTACAGGTTTTTAAAAGCCGTTCATGAATGGGAGAGGCAAGGGATAGTGAAATTGCACTAAAAAGCAGGACACTACCCCAGAGACTGACCATATATACACATAATCAGTGCCCAAGCCCCCTTTCCACCCAAGCTAAGACCTAGGAGGGCTAGGCAATGGGTACTGATAACCCAGCACAGACAGATCTATAGGCTTCTCCAAATCCCAAATCTTTGATCACAAGGATGATGAGGTTGCATCAACCAAAGAAACTAACGAGTTTGTGCGGGACTCGAGCTCCACTCGGGTAATCACTAATCAGCGAAATTACCATATCAGCAACCACAACCCTTGAGTAAACATCAACCTTTTCATCTATCTGGTGAATTGAGGAAAAGAACCGAAACCACAGCTGCTGTCTTCCTCATGATAAAATAATTATTTGCAATATTTAAAAACAAAAGTGATACATCATAATTTTTGCTTCCCTGATAACAAATTCTCTAGAATAAACAGAAAGGCAATAATTTCACACTCACTATCTCTTAACATTTCCAAAAAAAAATTATATACTTATGTGTATACAAGACCCAACCCCTAGGCTGAAAATATATAGATGTATTATGTGATCTTTTGATTTTGTGCAGTGAGATCATTGGACTCTCTTGAAAGTATCATAACTTAAGGAAATTAAGTTAACTGTATATTTCCATCACAGTGGTGATTCCCACATTTCGTAGGTTCAGCATATCAAGGGAGGAACAATGATTCCCTTGCTTATGAGAAAAGC
>NC_090745.1:97320287-97327787 GCF_036898095.1 Palaemon carinicauda
ATCGCCGCTGTAAAAGTATTCTTTTGTTTTTACCAAGTACAGAACACCAAAAACACTACTCTCTCTAAAATTCGAAAATGGATAGGAACCCCAGAATAAAAAAAATATATAACAAGTACGTTCAAAGACATATATTATTAAAAATGTAGACGAATGTTAGTTTGCATCTCCTGCTTCGGTGGCCAAAAGTATCTTATTTGAAGCACAATGATAAGTTTAATCATTCACCGGCACCCATGTAAATATAAATTTCTACCCTGTTTCGTTTAAAAATCAAAAACTTTGTCTTCTCCCTAATTTTCCGTGGTTTCCCTGTGGGGTATTATATATATATATATATATATATATATATATATATATATATATATATATATATATATATATATATATATATATATACATATACATATACATATATATATATATATATACATATATATATATATATATATATATATATATATATATATATATATATATATATATATATATATATATTTAAAAATTCGGAAGAAAATCTTTTCGGATTTCCAAAAGGCTTCAGAAGAAATGGCCATAGACTTAGCATGGAATTCTGAATGCCTTCAGAACGAAATCTCAGAACGGTATCGGAAGAAAACTTTCCCGGATTTCCAAATGGCTTCAGAAAAAATAGCCATAGACTTTGCATGGAATTTTGAATGCCTCCAGAACGGAATCTCAGACCGGTTTCGGAAGAAAACTTTCCCGAATTTCCAAAAGTCTTCAAAGGACATAGCCGTATACTCAACATGGATTTCTGAATGACTCCAGAACTGAAATTTCCAGGAGCATTCCTGAACAACTCCTTCCCGAGCTTTAAATAACTTCTGAAGACCTGATCTTCATTTTTTCAAACGTAGCCTGCAACACCTCACATTATCTGTATGTAGCTGGCGAAATCTAACCAAGGAATTCTGCGTCAATAGGAGTAAGAGGAAGTGAGTTGATGACCGGGAGAAGGATTTCACTTAACTCACAGAGATCGCATTCTGGCGGAATAAGAAGCTGCCGGTAAGAATTATGTGTTACGTCTTCGGAACACCATCAACTACAAATGGTTTTGGTTGCTGCCGAAGTTGCCGATCGTTCTTTTTATATCGCACGACCTATAGAAAGACACGGGATCTTCCGTTGGCAACTGAGCTTTGAAGATCGTAATGTATACGCCTTGAAGGATTATTTGCTTGAGTTTTTGCGACGATGTCTTATTGAAGGAGACTCTTGGAAAAAGTACGAGGCTTTGTATCGGTGCAAAAACGGATTGCGGGGAATGAGAATGGAGGCAAAATGGTTCTACTGAACGGTGAGTGACGTGTACTTCTTCAACAGGATTGTCCCAAAATTCGCCATTGAAGTAAAGACATATCCAGACGACATTGGTAAATATATCATGTTAGTCGTCATTTACTTTGGTATGATAGTGTATGCAGAGAAATCGATAGTATTCATCTCTTTACTCATTGCCCAGATAGGTAAAGAATAAATGCCTTCAATTTCCCTGAGGAATCTGACGAAGTGAGGACTCGCGGCACTGAAATCTCTTGAAATCTCTTTTGAAATCTAGAAGGACACTGACGAACTAAGGAAAAGAGACAATGAAATCTCGAAAAAAAAACAGATAATTTAATGAAAGAAGATCTTGAAAACTAGAAGACAGGAGAGAACAGCGAAGAGGAGCCTCTAATGCCAGAGGTAAGACACCTAAAAATAGAGAGCCTCGAATGCTAGAAGTAAGGCACCTCAAAATATAGATCGAAGATCCTCTAATGCTAAAAAGTATGGAACCTAGAAATATATGTCAAAGAACTTCTAATGCTAGAAGTGTGGGAGCTAAAGAGAGAGGTCAAAGAACTTCCAATGTTAGAGGTGTGGGAGCTATAAAGAGAGGCCAAAGAACTTCTAATGCTTGAGGTACGAGAGCTGAAAAGAGGTCAAAGAACTTCTAATGCTAGAGGTGTGGGAGCTGAAAAGAGATCAAAGAACTTCTAATGCTAGAGGTGTGGGAGCTGAAAAGAGATCAAAGAACTTCTAATGCTAGAGGTGTGGGAGCTGAAAAGAGATCAAAGAACTTCTAATGCTAGAGGTGTGGGAGCTAAAAAGAAGTCAAAGAACTTCTACTGCTAGAGGTGTGGGAGCTAAAAAAAGGTCAAAGAACTTCTAATGCTAGAGGTGTGGGAGCTAAAAAGAGGTCAAAGAACTTCTACTGCTAGAGGTGTGGGAGCTAAAAAGAGGTAAAAAAAACTTCTAATGCTGAAGGTGTGGGAGCTAAAAAGAAGTCAAAGAACTTCTAATGCTAGAGGTGTGGGAGCTAAAACGAGGTCAAAGAACTTCTAATGCTAGAAGTGTGGGAGCTAAAAAGAGGTCAAAGAACTTCTACTGCTAGAGGTGTGGGAGCTAAAAAGAAGTCAAAGAACTTCTACTGCTAGAGGTGTGGAAGCTAAAAAGAGGTCAAAGAACTTCTAATGCTAGAGGTGTGGGAGCTAAAAAGAGGTCAAAGAACTTCTAATACTAGAGATGTGGGAGCTAAAAAGAGGTCAAAGAACTTCTTATGCTAAAGGTGTGGGAGCTAAAAAGAGGTCAAAGAACTTCTAATGCTAGAGGTGTGGGAGCTAAAACGAGGTCAAAGAACTTCTAATGCTAGAGGTGTGGGATCTAAAAAGAATTCCACGAACTTCTAATGCTAGAGATGTGGAAGCTAAAAAGAGGTCAAAGAACTTCTAATGCTAGAGGTGTGGGATCCAAAAAGAGGTCAAAGAACTTCTAATGCAAGGGGTGTGGGAGCTAAAAAGAGGTCAAAGATCTTCTAATGCAAGGGGTGTGGGAGCTAAAAAGAGGTCAAAGAACTTCTAATGCAAGGGGTGTGGGAGCTAAAAAGAGTTCAAAGAACTTCTAATGCAAGGGTTATGGAAGCTAAAAAGAGGTCAAAGAACTTCTAATGCAAGAGGTGTGGGAGCTAAAAAGAGGTCAAAGAACTTCTAATGCAAGGGGTGGGGGAGCTAAAAAGAGGTCAAAGAACTTCTAATGCAAAGGGTGTGGGAGCTAAAAAGAGGTCAAAGAACTTCTAATGCAAGGGGTGGGGGAGCTAAAAAGAGGTCAAAGAACTTCTTATGCAAGGGGTGTGGGAGCTAAAAAGAGGTCAAAGAACTTCTAATGCAAGGGGTGGGGGAGCTAAAAAGAGGTCAAAGAACTTCTAATGCAAGGGGTGGGGGAGCTAAAAAGAGGTCAAAGAACTTCTTATGCAAGGGGTGTGGGAGCTAAAAAGAGGTCAAATAACTTCTAATACAAGGGGTGTGGGAGCTAAAAAGTGGTCAAAGAACTTCTAATGCAAGGGATGTGGGAGCTAAAGAGAGGTCAAAGAACTTCTAATGCAAGGGGTGGGGGAGCTATAAAGAGGTCAAAGAACTTCTAATGCAAGGGGTGGGTGATAGATGTCGACAGCGAGGCTTTGGGGAAGGCGCGGTGGCGTCTGTGTTCTTTCTGATGCGTAAACTAAATTAAATACAAGTAAAAACGGGGCATTAAATACGTATTATAAATACTAAACTCTTTCTTATCTTGACAGCACAAATGAAATCTTACAAGTTCCAACATGTAACTAAGCGCTCCCGAAACACGAGTCAACCTTTTACTTCTGCTTGGAGGATATCCTCGCAAGTAAAAGGTAATCATTATAGAATATAGAAAAAAAGATTTGCTTATACTTCTACCTTTTGCTTCAGAGAATTAACTTGTACTTTTACCTTATGCTTACAAGGATATCCTTCATTTTTATGAATACCTCCCAATATTGGGCACTATATAAAAACAATGGGTTGTGGACGTGGCTTGAACTCCCGACTCACGGAATGCGAGTCCCAAGCTAATAAAGCATTCCTTAACTATCAGACTATTTACACCCACTCCCGTTAACAATACAGGCGGAATGAACTGTCATTAAAAGAAAAAACTTATTATGAAATGGTAGGACAATTTTGATCAACTATATGGAATCCCGTGAACAAGTACGTTCAGAGGCTCGTATAGCAAAGATAAAAATGACGTATTTGTAGAGCCCTAAAAGACCCCCTAAAGGCGATCAATTCTTCCCATAACTATACACCTGGTACGTCTGACTGTTTCTAACCCACATTGACTTATTTTAGCTACAGGCTGCTCCATTTAATAAGAATCTGTGTCCTATAATCAAACAACGTGACTTGAATTACTGTCCAGTATAATCATCCGTAATTTTTATATTACACACTTAATCATGAACACCACAATCAATGCAAATTAGCTGCGTATTCACCAAAAGCTAAAATCAAGTTTCTTTTAGAAGTATCGACAGGGAACCTCTTTTGAACACCTGAGGTTCATGACCCCGAGTTCAACGAAACTCTGTCTAAAACACTAATGTATACTAAAAGAAGGGGTACATACCTGGACAAATTAACGGAATAACTTGGTCACTGTTTTCAAAAGAATTAATTTTACTTATTTACGGTCCTCCACTGAACAGAGCCAATCAGATTACGTAGAGATATATTATTATGACTTTTACACGCGAGTACCGAGTTTAGGTGGATTAACTGCAATTTCTAGAGAGAGAGAGAAAGAGAGAGAGAGAGAGAGAGAGAGAAGAGAGAGAGAGAGAGAGAGAGAGAGAGAGACAGAGACAGAGACAGAGACAGAGACAGACAGAGAGAGAGAGAGAGAGAGAGAGAGAGAGAGAGAGAGAGGGAGAGAGAGAGAGAGAGAGAGAGAGAGAGAGAGAGGAGAGAGAGAGAGAGAGAGAGAGAGAGAGACAGAGACAGACAGAGAGAGAGAGAGAGAGAGAGAGAGAGAGAGAGAGAGAGAGAGAGAGAGAGAGAGAGAGAGAGAGAGAGAGAGAGAGAGAGATAGAATAAATATTTTTAAAACGTAAAATCTTTACAAGTTAATTTTTTCATCTCCATTGAAAATAAATTTTAGAATAACGATATCGGTATTTCTGCCATGGTAAAATAGTGACGATTTTTCCTTCGTGTGTATCCAATAACCTCTCGTCTTTAGCCTTTTGGGTTCTCTCTTACGGGATATAATTGCAAATTAAGTTTCCGTGTAACTGCAAGACTTTTCAAACTTAAATGCCAGCTCAGTATAATGAACTTTAACACCGGAACGAGGGTACGTTTCCAAATGAAATGGAAATAATCTTCTCATAAAAAGACTCTCCTTTCCATAATGATATTTTGCTCACATATTATATCAAGGCAGATTACTACATAGCACCAACAGCAGTGATTACATACCAAATAAAATGGGAAGAGGATGAGTCGGCCATCTTGTCAGGACGAATCGTTACATGCATTCTTAATGACTATTGCTAATGAACTGAAAGGTTCCTACAGTTCTAAAATCTATTTATATCAAATCCATTCCAACCGAAAAAATGTTGAATATATTAGTATGGTTCTTGTAAAGGTAAACAGATAAAGCCATTTGGCCAACACTTGTTCGCTTTGTATTTGCCCAAATTAAACACTTAAACAGGAAATCTGACTAACAGACTAACTATTGACCTTCGGGTACAAATTTGACAGAAATCTAATCAATTCTGTAGGGTTAGCTCTGATGGCAACAAAAGTGACCAACTGACAGACAGTTTGGAAATTATTTCCCATGGAATACTCTCGGTATATTTCAATATTTGGATCAATATACAATACTATACACAACAGTGATATAAAAAATAACTTTGCCAATAGATAAAATAAAATACCCGAGCTGGTACCAGAAGTAAAAGTAGAAGTAAAAAAGGGCATTACAAGGCATGAAAAGAGACAAAGCAGCAGAAGTAGTCTTAACAGTTGACTTAATAAAAGATGGAAGAGATTTCATAGTAATGAAACTTGCCGAACCTTAAACAAAATGTCTGCTAACAAGAATGCCCTGTACCTATAGCTTGGATTTTTTTATAATAACACTAATTCACAAAAAGACACACAAAAGGCCTGAAAATTGTCGCCCAATAAGTTTACTCTCAGTAATATATACTATATTTACAAAAATTTTATTAGGACGAAGACACAGACAGTTATACCTAAATCAACCAAGAGAGCAGACACGCTTTAAAAAAAAAATTCAAGTAATTGACCGGCTAATGGAATAATATCGACAGAGAATGACAAACACTATGTATGGAATTTATTGATTATGAGAAAGGTATTGACTGACATTTCAAAGACAAGAAATGCATGAATCTTACATTGGAACTTTTTCAAGACATTTATACGGGAAGTACATCTATCGTAAAACTACATAAAGTTATTGGGAGAATTCTGATTGAGATTGGAAATGCAGCCGTTTCTAGTCAACTACAAGATAAAGACCTTAGATATGTCATTATTCATGCCTAGGGTTTGGCCAGTTTTCATCCCTGCCTTGGCCAGTGATGGTGGGAAACTTTAGTCTGATTGCTCACAGAAAACCAACCTAGTATGGGTGGCCCTGACTGGTACGGCTTTATTGATCATGACAATACACAAACCTTTTCACATAGTTACGGTATCCCATTCATATATATATATATATATATATATATATATATATATATATATATATATCTATCTATCTATCTAGCTATCTATATATATATCTATACATATATATACATATATATCTATACATATATATACATATATATATCTATACATATATATACATATATATCTATACATATATATACATATGTATATATATGTATAGATATATATATATATAAATATAAACACACACACATATATATATATATATATATATATATATATATATATATATATATACTGCATATAATATATATATATAATATATATATTGTATATAACATATATAAATATATATATATATATAATATATATATATATATATATATATATATATATATATATATATGTGTGTGTGTGTGTGTGTGTGCAGAAGAACCACAGGGAAAATGAAAATACGAAATATACGATTAAGTCAGGACTTAATCTTATATTTCGTATTTTCATTTTGCCTGTGGTTCTTCTGCATCTGAGCATCACGTTTTCCTGCGATTTTTACGCATATATATATATATATATATATATATATATATATATATATATATATATATATATATATATATATATATATATATATATATATACATAATATATATATAATATATATATATATATATATATATATATATATATAATATATATATAGAATATATATATTTATATATATATATATATATATATATATATATAAAATATATATAATATATATATGTATATATATATATATATTACATATATATATATATATATATATATATATATATATATATATATATATATATATATATATATATGTGTGTGTGTATATATATAAAATAAAAATAAATCACTAAAATCTATGTAAGAAACAGCCACCAAGGAAATTGGCTCCGTATGTTTACTAATAACTATATCCAAAAAAAAAAAAAAAAAAAAA
>NC_090745.1:97332787-97352787 GCF_036898095.1 Palaemon carinicauda
CTGGGACCTCCGTCGGTACCCCTGACCTCACCCCCACAGCACTAGAGCGCAGCGGCATTGCAGGTGAGGTCATTGGCCCATGCCCCATATCTCGTAATGGCCATCTAGGAATGTTAGCAGTGACGGTTGACCTACCAGATAAATCCATTCGAGACTGATTGACACAGGAGCCAGCATTTCACTGATTGAAAAAAATTCCCCTCAAATCCACTACAGCCAGCGGCATCCATTGCTCTTGACACACCAAGAGGAAATAAACTACACATAAACCATACAACAATCGTCAAATTTACACGTGATTTTTTTTGTCTTGCCCACCTTGGAATTGGTGAGTTGTGTTGCGAAATTGTGCCGTAAACCCGGACAAGTAAAATCGAGGGACGAAGGAATATCTATTCCTACCTCTGTCCCGTCCAAAAAGCCCGTATTGGCCGCAACCAGAGGGAGGTTATTGATGAGGTTATGTAAAACTGATGTTATAATATTTTTTCACTTTGGGTATTCCGTATTTTAGTTGCAGAGGTCTTAAGAAGAAATGAGTGGAATTATTTGTGTTCTATTGTGTACATTTTTACACGCAATATTTCATTTTTTATTTTTTGTGGAAGATGTGTTATTTTTAGGGTGATTTCTATATACTGTATATATATATATATATATATATATATATATATATATATATATATATATATATATATAGATATAGATATAGATATAGATATAGATATAGATATAGATATAGATATATATTACGTTGCATTTCTGTTTAGTACATGCCATGCCTATTCCAGGTCGGAGTGTCCTCCATATATCATACGCTAGTGAGGGCGAGTGCCACCTACTCCCTGAGTGAGGGAGTGAGGAGCTTGGGGGGGGGGGTAGTAATGTCCTAATTCATATTCATGTATTTAAATGTCTTGAACAAAAAGCTAAATGAACCCAATATTCATGAGTATTCCACAAAAACCTATGTCTCGGCATATTATTGCAAAGATTGCATTTTGCTAGCTAAGGGAATTCCCTCACCTGAGAGGGTAGTTGTGTACAGTGTACTTACGAACGAACCTTTAGTAATAAATGAAGAAAACCCATATTCCAACGTCTCATTATCCATCTACATGGGTCTATATATATATATATATATATATATATATATATATATATATATATATATATATATATATATATATATATATATATATATATATATATATATCATATCAAAAGGATTTTCAATTCTAATGTATTCTGCACAAAAGTAACGCTTGAATACGTGTGCTAGTAATACACGTAATTTCTTTTTATGCTAATGAACGTTCGTTACAAAAATGTTTGTTTAATCTTCATCATTTATGCATGAGTAGTTATTGTAAACTGGTACTTCATGACAACCAGACCTTCATTTTCATTAATCATGATGGATGAACAGATTTCTATTTCCATGGGACTCGTGAATGAATTAAATTTTCCCTTTTGATTGGAGATTCGGCTGTATTTATACGCATTAATTATTTTCTGGCTTTCAAAGTTATGTAATTATGTTCATGTCTTAGTAAAAAGTATGTCCTGTTGATATCAAATTTAATAATGCAAAATGAATAATAGAAACAAGATGAAAGAAACAAAAATGAACTGCCTCACCTAAATATAATGTAAAAAGAAGCAAAAGTAAACGAAAGAAATAAAAAGGAAGAGCTACCTCATCTAAATATAATGTAAAAAGAAGCATAAGTAAACGAAAGAAACAAAAAGGAAAAGCTGCCTCATCTAAATATAGTGTAAAAAGAAGCAAAGGTAAACGAAAGAAACAAAAAGGAAGAGCTGCCTCATCTAAATATAATGTAAAAAAGAAGCAAAAGTAAACCAAAAAGGAGGCAACCAAAAAAAAAATCTACCCTTCGCTCAACCGGGATATACACCATTCATATTTCTGTATTGTTTCTCACATAAGAGAAATTCTCAGGAACCATTTGTATTCAGACTGAGGTAGTACTGCGCCAATGCGTGAGGCCAAGGACAGGCATGCAATACCGAGCGCTGTCCTTCTTTCCATGCCTAAGAATTGCCCTGACGTGTATTTGACTCCGGAATGGCATCCAATACTTGACCCACCGCCGCGGCTGGTGCTTTTCCAGCCGCTTTCGCAAGATGTCAATAATTGGATTTCCTTCCCGGTGGAGACATTGTTAGGACAACGGCTCTCTCTCTCCCCCTTCCTCCCCCTAAAGCGATGCTTCTCATGCATGAGCTAATCATTGCTTGCATGAACCAAGAAGCATTAAAGATTTTACGAGGAGTCTTAATGGTTGTAAAAACAAAGCCATTAAGTGCTTAGATCGTTAATATTACACTGGGGCATACATCGCAGATTCATGAAAAAGATAAATAAATATATATTTACATTACAAATAAACATATGAACAAATATTAAAAAATATATGTATATATATATAAATACGTACGTTCAAAGAAAGGTGTACAATAAAAATGTTTATTGTGAAAGTACAGAAGAAAAAGATTCGGTGGATCAAGGGTTGGTAATGAAACTGTTATGTGAGAAGTCTGAAAACGGAGAAAAAATATGTCTTGCAGGTTCTTAAACAAAACATCGTGGTATATCTAATAGCGTTAAAATGAGAAGGGTCTTCAGGGGGTTAGAAATTGTAGATGTTGTTAAGTTAAAAAGTTTGGTATATAAGGGGCATTGAGACGCTTGGTAGCCTATCTTTATGGAAGGATTAATGTATGAAATCGAATGAATGAAATTAGACGTTGGTGCATATTATTATTATTATTATTATTATCATTATTATTATTATTATTATTATTATAACGCGTCAAGCTACAACCCTAGTTGGAAAAGCAGGAGGCTGTAAGCTATGGGGCCCTAAAAGGGAAAATAGCTCAGTGAGGAAAGGTAACAAGGAAAAATAAAATATTTTAAGAAAAGTAACAACATTAAAATGAATCTTTCATATATAAACTATAAAACTTAAAAAAACCAGAGGAAGAGACATAAGATAGAACAGTGTGTCTGAGTGTACCCTCAAGCAAGAAAAATCTACCCAAGACAGTGGAAGACCATGGTACACAGGCTATGACACTACCTAAGACTAGAGAACAATGGTTTGATTTTGATGGGTTCTTCTCCTAGAAGAACTGCTTATCATAAATGAAATGAATCGTGGATATAATGTGAACTGACTGGTGTCTGGATATGAAAGTGATGACTACGAATAGTTAATAAAAACTGCAAAGATCAGTGAAAGTTTGAAAGTGTTTACAAGAGAGCAAATAAAATATTAAATGCGAGAAAGAGTAAGGTTATTAAGATAAATTGAAAGCTGGAAGATGGAGGAGAATGGCGATTCCATTTTTTATTAGATTTGAAAACCTCAAGTAATGACACTGATGAACTAAGTTTCGTATTTAAATCGCAACTGCTTCTACCAAAACGTCAGATTTTCTAAGTTGCTAACTTTGCTCAAGAATAATTATCAAGGAAGCTCTTTCTGGTTCCTCTGGTAGGAGAGAAGAAGATAAACACATACCAAGTTCATGTGGTAAAATTGTGAATTATTTATTTTTTTGTGCTGTGGAAGACTGGATTTCATATAACCTTTAACCAACTCCTAAGAGAAGGACACTCCAAAATCAAACTATTGTTCTCTAGTCTTGGGTAGGGCCATAGCCTCTGTACCATGGCCTTCCACTGTCTTGGGTTAGAGTTCTCTTGCTTGAGGGTACACTCGGGCACACCATTCTATCTTATATCTCTTCCTCTTTTTTGGTAAAGTTTTTATAGCTTATATAAGAAATACTTATTTTAATGTCGTTACGGTTCATGAAATATTTTATTTTTCCTTGTTTCCTTTCCTCGCTGGGCTATTTTCATTGTTGGAGCCACTAGGCTTATAGCCTCCTGCTTTTCCAACTAGGGTTGTAGCTTAGCAAGTAATAATAATAATAATAATAATAATAATAATAATAATAATAATAATAATAATAATAATAATATAGCATCACCAGTAATATTTGATAAGTTGAAATTTGCAGCTTTCTAAAAAAGAGAAAAAATGGATTACTTCAGTCAAGATAACTAGTTAATTCTGTAATTTTGGTTGAAAGGAAACTAATGTGATATCTTTCCATGAGAATGAAATCTTAATTAAGCTCGAACGAACGTTTGAAAGACAGCGCATTCACATCAGTAATATCTCATTTGTTAAATGAAAATTTTGTATTATAATCTTCAGGGAGTTCTCTGATCTCTAGCCTTTCATTGGTTAAGATCATGTCAAAATTATTTTAAGTTTATGTTAAAACACAAATCTCAACAGCTGGCTGTAAGGTACTAAAAAAGCCGAAATGAATACAAATTGAATTTATTCAACAAGACAACGAGCTTTTATACATACAGTTGAGAGCAAGAATGAAACCAAATTCAAACCGCTTAAAAAATGCAATGGAGGCTTAAACAGGTTTCTATTATCAGTGCAGGACAGAGAGAGAGAGAGAGAGAGAGAGAGAGAGAGAGAGAGAGAGAGAGAGAGAGAAATTACAGTGTGCGAGCAAGTATGAACGCGTGCGTTACAATAAAAATCAATTTTTTTCCCCATAGTTTAAGAGAATTTATGAAATTTATCCTATCACATATGAAAGAATTACCACTCTTAAAAAAGTATCTATGAATCTGTAATAGGAATATGGAACTCTCTGCAATTTGAAACCATACAGTTCTATTAAGCTGATAACAATTTTGTCTCCCAAACATATGAAATCCTAACACTCCTTTATTAACAATATTTAATTCAGTTTGTTCGAGGGATTCTATAGAGCACAGGTATATTGTCAAGAAATAACATCTTACACATATTAAGATAAGCAAAATAATATATATCGTTATTTGGCGATTGATGAAAGAAAAAGATTA
Source organism: Palaemon carinicauda (assembly GCF_036898095.1). Lineage (NCBI taxonomy): Eukaryota > Metazoa > Arthropoda > Malacostraca > Decapoda > Palaemonidae > Palaemon > Palaemon carinicauda. The sequence continues at coordinate 97,337,721 of NC_090745.1, forward strand.
AGAGGAATAAAAAGGTAATTCAAAATGTAATCGGGTTATCTGTAAAATAGATATAAGATTGTGATAAAGAATTCCTTTATTCAAAGTTAGCTAAACTGAACCCATCTATGTAATACAACCCAATGCGTTTAAGCGTTACTGAACTACAGCCTGATATTGTAATAAGCAAATGTCGCATACTTTAGGCGGGGTGGGGGGGGGGGGGGGTTGGAAATAGATACACGTGTTACGCCATATCTGTAAATATAAATCGAACATCAACGAAGAAAACACAAGACTGATAAACATTAAGCAGCCAGAATGCTGTTGTAATCCAGATATTCTAAAAAAAATTGATATACACTGAATATATCGATAACCAAACAATATTTGATATATAGTAAATATATCGATAAGAAAACAATACTTGATATACACTGAATATATAAACATTTGCTGCAAAAACTTTTGAAGTTCTACCGATTCAACTACCCGATTAAGAAGATCATTCCACTTGTTCACAGCTGGAATAAAACTTCCAGAATACTGTGTAGTATTGAGCCTAAGGGTGGAGAAGGTATGACTATTAGAATTAACTGCATGCCTAGTATTACGAACATGATGGGACTGTCCGGGAAGATCTGAATGTAAAGGATGGTCAGAATTATAAAATATCCTATACAATATGCACAATGAACTAAGTGAACTACGGTGCCAGCGATTAATATCTAGACCAGTAATAAGAAATTCAATAGACCATAAGTTCCTATCCAACAAATTAAGATGAGAATTAGCAGCTGAAGACCAGACAGGAGAACAATACTCGAAACAAAATAGAATGAAAGAATTAGAAAATTTCTTCAGAATAGAATGATCACAGAAAATCTTGAAAGACTTTCTCAATAAGCTAATTTTTTGTGCAATTGAAGAAGACAGACCTAATGTGTTTCTCAAAACTAAATTTGCTATCGAGAATCACACCTAAAATTTTAAAGGAGTCATACAAAGTTAAAGAAACATTATCAATGCTGAGATCCGGATCTTGGGGAGCCACTGTCCTTGACCTACTTACAATCATACTTAGAGTTTTGTAATGATTCAACTTCATACCCCATAATATGCACCATGCACTAATTTCAGCAAGATCTCTATTAGGGGACTCAGCAACCCCAGATCTACATTCAGGAGATGGAATTGATGCAGTGAGAGTAGCATCATTTGCATATGCAACAAGCTTATTTTCTAGGCCAAACCAAATGTCATGTTTATAAAGTATGAAAAGTAATGGGCCAAAAACACTACCCTGAGGAACACCAGATATCATATTCCTACTCACCATATACGCTGAATACATCGATAACCAAATAATGCTTGATATAAAACTGAATCTATCGACAACTAAATAATACTTGATATACACTGAATACATTGATAACCAAACAATACTTGATATACAATGAATACATCGATAACCAAACAACACTTGATATACACTGAATATATTGATAACCAGTTACATTATTCACTTAAAGATAAGGGTTATCTTTCCCGAGAATTTTGGTGATAAACACTACACACGTATTTCATTGTAATACAGATGATAATAAGCAACATGAACTTATGCCAAATTAACTGTTAACTAGGGAAAACAGCTGGATGAAAAGACCAGGTGAATAAGAACTTTTGTATAACATATTACGTTCCAGGAAATTTGACTCGCAAATGTGAATTATTTCCCTAATGAATCCAAAAGTCATTACTTGACTTCCTGGAAATTCTGCAAGAGAACGTCGCATCATAAAAGTCACAAGAGCGCTCTAGTCGTGATAATTGGAATTTCACAATGTACGCTTGCTATTATCAGATCAAAAGACTGGTGCGTAATCATCCAAGCTGTAAATAAACGATGCTATCTGAGATCTTCAAACGATGTTCTTCTTTGCATGTATCATCTGTAGGTACGTGAAAGCGTTTATAGTTTATACAGGAGATATTTATTTTAATGTTTTTACTGTTCTTAAAATATTTTATTTTTCCTTGTTTCCTTTCCTCACTAGGCTATTTTCACTGATGGAGCCCCTGGGCTTATAGCATCCTGTATTTCCAACTAGGGTTGCAGCTTAATAATAATAATAATAATAATAATAATAATAATAATAACAGCAACAACAACAATAACGATAACAACAACAACAACAACAACAATAATAATAATAATAATAATCTTCTTTGTCTGCATCTTTTCCCACTTCTATGTGGGGTCAAGATGCAGACAAGAAGAAGAATAAGAAGACAATTATTATTATTATTATTATTATTATTATTATTATTATTATTATTATTATTATTCAAACTACAACCCAAATTAGAAAAGCAGGATACTATAAGCCAAGTGGCTCCAACAGAGAAAAATAACCCAGTAAGGAAAGGAAACAAGGAAATAAATAAACTGCTTGAGAAGTAATGGGCAACTAAATATAATATTTTAAGAACAGTAACAACATTAAAATTAATTTTTCATATATAAACTATAAAACTTTAAAAAAACAGAGGAAGAGAAATAAGATAGAACAGTGTGTCTGAGTGTACCCTAGAAGTACTGCTTATCATAAATAAAATGAATCATGGATATAATGTGAACAGACTGGTGTCTGGATATGAAAGTGATGACTACGAATAGTTAATAAAAACTGCAAAGACCAGTGAAAGTTTGAAAGTATTTACAAGAGAGCAAATAGAAGATTAAATTTGAGAAAGTGTAAGGTTATTAGGATAAACTGAAAGCTGGAAGATGGAGGAGAATGGCGATTCCATTTTTTATTAGATTTGAAAACCTCAAGCAATAAGACTAATGAAGCAAGTTTCGTATTTCCATCGCAGCTGCTTCTAGCAAAACGTCAGATTTTTTTACTTACAAACTTTGCTCGAGAATAATTATCATGGAAGCTCTTTTTGGTTCCTCTGGTAGAAGTGAAGAAGATAAACACATACCAATTTCATGTGGTCAAGTGTGAGTTGTTTACTTTTTTGTGCTGTGGAAGACTGGATTTCATACAACCTTTAACCAACTCCTAAGAGAAGGACACTACAATTTCAAACCATTGTTCTCTAGTCTTGGGTAGGGCCATAGCCTCTGTACCATGGCCTTCCACTGTTTTGGGTTAGAGTTCTCTTGCTTGAGGGTACACTCGGGCACACTATTCTATCTTATATCTCTTCCTCATTTTTTGTTAAAGTTTTTATAGCTAATATAAGAAATACTTATTTTAATGTTACGGTTCTTGAAATATTTTATTTTTCCTTGTTTCCTTTCCTCGCTGGACTATTTTCATTGTTGGGGCCACTTTGCTTATAGCCTTCTGTTTTTCCAACTAGGGTTGTAGCTTAGCAAGTAATAATAATAATAATAATAATAATAATAATAATAATAATAATAGTATAGCATCACCAGTAATATTTAATAAGTTGAAATTTGCAGCTTTCTAAAAAAAAAAAAAAAAGAGAAAAAATAGATTACTTCAGTCAAGATAACTAGTTAATTCTGTAATTTTGGTTGAAAGGAAACTAATGTGATATCTTTCCATGAGAATGAAATCTTAATTAAGCTCAAACGAACTTTTGAAAGACTGCATTCACATCAGTAATATCTCATTTGTTAAATGAAAATTTTGTATTATAATCTTCAGGGAGTTCTTCTCTGATCTCTAGCCTTTCATTGGTTAAGATCGTGTCAAAATTATTTTAAATTTACGTTCAAACACAAATCTCAACAGCTGGCTGTAAGGTACTAAAAAAAGCCGAAATGAATACAAATTAAGTTTATTCAACAAGACAACGAGCTTATAAACATACAGTTGAGAGCAAGAATGAAACCAAATTCAAACCGTTTAAAGCATGCGATGGAGAGCTTAAACAGATTTCTATTATCAGTGCTAAAAAAAAAATTAGTGTGCGAGCATGTATGAACACGTGCGTTACAGTAAAAATAAATGTTCTTCCCCATAGTTTAAGAGAATTTATGAAATTTATCTTATCACATATGAAAGAATTGCCACTCTTAGAAAAGTATACATGAATCTGTAATAGGAATATGGAATTCTCCGCAATTTGAAGAAGACACAGACATAATGTGTTTCTCAAAAGTAAATTTGCTGTTGAGAATCACACCTAAAGTTTAAAGGAGTCATACAAAGTTGAAGAAATATTATCAATGCTGAGATCCGGATGTTGAGGATTTTCTGTCCTTGGCCTACTTACAATCATACTTAGAGTTTTGTTAGGATTCAAATTCATACCACATAATTGGCACCATGCACTAATTTTAGCAAGATCTCTATTAAGGGATTCAGCAAACCCAAATCTACATCCAGGAGATGAAATTGATGCAAAGAGAATAGCATCATCCGCATATGCAACTAGCTTATTTTCTAGGCCAAACCAAATGTCCTGTGTATATGGTATGAAAAGTAATGGGCCAAGAACACTACCCTGAGGAACACCAGATATCACATTCCTATATTAACCATATACGCTGAATACATCGATAACCAAATAATACTTGATATAAAACTGAATCTATCGACAACTAAATAATACTTGATATACACTGAATACATTGATAACCAAACAATACTTGTTATACAATGAATACATCGATAACCAAACAACACTTAATATACACTGAATGTATTGATAACCAGTTTCATTATTCACTTATAGATAAGAGTTATCTTTCCCGAGAATTTTGGTGATAAACACTTCACATGTATTTCATTGTTATACAGATGATAATAAGCAACATGAACTGATGCCAAATTAACTGTTAAATATGGAAAATAGATGGATGAAAAGACCAGGTGAATAAGAACTTTTGTATAACATATTACCTTCCAGGAAATTTGACTCGCAAATGTGAATTATTTCTCTAATAAATCCAAAAGTCATTACTTGACTTCATGGAAATTCTGCAAGAAAACGTCGCATCATAAAAGTCACAAGAGCGCTCTAGTCGTGATAATTGGAATTTCACAATGTACGCTTGCTATTATCAGATCAAAAGACTAATGCGTAATCATCCAAGCTGTAAATAAACGATGTTATCTGAGATCTTCAAACGAAATGAGAAAATAGAGTTCTTCTTTGCATGTATCATCTGTAGTTACGTGAAAGCGTTTATAGTTTATACAGGAGATAGTTATTTCAATGTTGTTACTGTTCTTAAAATATTTTATTTTTTCTTGTTTCCTTTCCTCACTAGGCTATTTTCCCTGATGGAGCCCCTGGGCTTATAGCATCCTGCTTTTCCAACTAGGATTGCAGCTTAGCAATTAATAATAATAATAATAATAATAATAATAATAATAATAATAATAATAATAATAATAAAAACAACAGCAACAGCAACAACAACAATAATAATAATGATAATAATAATCTTCTTCTTTGTCTGCATCTTTTCCCACTTCTATGTGGGGTCAAGATGCAGAAAAGAATAAGAATAAGATTATTATTATTATTATTAGTGATGTTGTTGTTGTTATTGTTATAATAATAATAATAATAATAATAATAATAATAATAATAATAATAATAATAATAATAATAATAATAATAATAATAACAAATGAAAACGCATACATTGGCGATTCCCACATTTCATAAGATACTAGAAGCTATCCACATGTTTTACTTTTACATTTCATTGCAATACCACAATGTTTACCTACGTCAGAGTAAGCTTACCTGTCTATCTACCTCAAAATGCCATATGTTGATATAATCCAATACCAGTCTGGTTGCTCGTTCGAACTCATCTCCAAATTGGTGTGACCACTGAGACATAATGGCAGTCGCGCAGTCAAGGTTGCTATCGTTCGTTCGTTCGTTTGTTCAGATTGCCCGGCATTTAACAGCCGATTGGGGGCTCTTGACGAGATGCCGTAGCCCCAAAAAGATTTAGCGTTTAGGTTTTGCATTTGGGGAAAATATTGATTTACAATTATCATATTTTTCAAGGTTTAATTTCTACGTATGTAACAAAATTATGTCCAGGACTCAGCCAAAAGTATGATATTGGTAATGTGGTTAGTTGGAAAATTTTACTTATAATTTAGTAGTTGAATATTACTGGCTGGTAGTGAAAATATGGAAATACGTGGATTTTTAAGACCATTTTCCTAACTCAATTTACACAAATACAGTTCTTAATTCGGATGCTTGGAAATTGTTGTGTTACGCAATTCAAATAAGAATAAAACTTTAAGTATCATATGAATAATTCGTCACGCTAAATAAGCAAGCCATTTTAAAACATTTACATATTCGATGAAAAACTTATGGTTACCATCAAAACCTGACTTAAAACCGAGACATTGCGGTCCCTTTTTCTTCTTTTTTTGAGTAGACAAACGCATCACGTGGCTTTTCAAAGATTTCCACTGAGAGGTGGCGTGAATTGACATTTTGCATAACTTGAATGGCTCATCATTTTAATAATGACCTACACCTAGGAGATGGGTCTCCCAATTGTTACCTTTCTTTAACAAGTGCTCTGCTTTAACTCCAAAAGAAATGTTAAATTTCGTGAGCAAAGGGAGAATACATCTCTCATGAAAAACAGATGATTCAATATTACTGATACTAAATTTTCAAACGTAGGATGGCTGACCGTAATTGGATGACGAAATAACTGGTCCTTTATGAAATAGGAAAATTACAAACGATTACTTCCAAATAAACTTAGGAACAAGGACAGAAGGGCTTTGACTCCTAAAGTAAGATATATGAAAAATATTGACATGGAAGAAAAGCAGCGACCAAGAGGGGAAAATTTGTGTGAGAAGTTCGAGTCTAAATGGAAAGTAAATGGAAACCCTTTAATTGTAGTATATGGCTCTAAAAGGAATTTATAATATGGACACAGATTCAACGTGCTATGACATGGAGTACGTAATTTTTTAAGAGTGGTCGGTTGCTTCCAAAAATAATTCTGAACGTGTGAATTATGGAATGCGGGATTTGGAATAAAATCGTGTTTTGAATAAGAGCGCTCGAGTTTCAATGGACTTTAATCATTCTAATTGATGGGAGGAGAATTCCTGAAATACAGAGACTGTTGATGGGGAGTCTCGCAATTCTGAGAGAGAACAGGCACATAGATTGGACTTCTAACGGTCCTGGGACACGACAGAGATTCGCACTGAGAGGTGAGAAAGAGCAATTCTGGAATAGAATGGATAACATGAATGAAGAGATGCACAATTCTGGGACAGGACTGCCAATGAAGATGTACAGGTGAGCAATTCGGGGACATGAAGGACAAAACAGATTAGAGATATGAGTAATTAGGGGACATGCAGGACAATGGAGATGAAGAGGTGACCAATTCAAGGATAGGAAGACCAATGGGGATGGAGAGGTGAGCAATTCAAGAACATGCAGGACAATGGGGTTGGAGTAGTGAACATTTCACAGACAAGAAGGAAAATGGGGATGAAAGGTGAGTAATTCAGGGACAGGAAGGACAATGGGGAGGGATAGGTGAGCAATTCAGGTATGGGAAGGACAATGGGGATGGTGAGGTGAGGTGATCCATTCACAGACATGAAGGACAATGGGGATGAAGAGGTGAGTAATTCAGGGACAGAAAGGACAATGGGAATGGAGAGGTGAGCGATATAGGGACAGGTAGGACAATGGGGATGGTGAAGTGAGCCATTCCCAGACATGAAGGACAATGGGGATGATGAGGCGAGTAATTCAGGGACAGGAAGGACGATGGGGATGGAGAGGTGACCAATTCAGGGACAGGGAGGACAAAGGGGATAGTAAGGTGAGCAATTCACAGACATGAAGGATAATGGGGATGGAGAGGTAAGCAAATTAGGGACAAGAAGGACAATGGGAATTGTGAGCTGAGCCATTCACAGACATAAAGGACAATGGGAATGAAGAGGTGAGCAATTCAGGGACAGGAAGGACAATAAAGATGGTGGGGTGAGCAATTCATAGACATGAAGGACAATGGGGAAGAAGAGGTGAGTAATTCAGGGGCAGAAAGGACAATGGGGATGGTGAGGTGAGCACTTCAGGTACAGGAAGGACAATAGAGATGGTGAGGTGAGCAATTCATAGACATGAAGGACAATGGGATGTAGAGGTGAGTAATTAAGGGGCAGAAAGGACAATGGGGATGGAGAGGTGAGCAATTCTGGGACAGGAAGAACAATAGAGATGGTGAGGTGAGCAATTCATAGACATGAAGGACAATGGGGATGAAGAACAATGGGGATGGAGAAGTGAGAAATTCAGGGACAAGAAGGACAAAGCGGATTAGAGATGTGAGTAATTAAGGGACATGCAGGACAATGGGGATGAAGAGGTGACCAATTCAAGGGGGATGGAAAAGTGAGCAACTAAGCGACAGTAGGACAATATGGATGGAGGTGAGCAATTCAGGGACAGAAAGGACAATGGGGATGGAGAGGTGAGAAATTCAGAGACAGGAAGGTCAATGGGGATGGAAAGGCGAGCAATTCCGGGACATGAAGGACAATAGAGATGGAGAGGTGTGAAATTGAACGACATACTGGACAATGGGGATGGAGAGGTGAGCAACTCAGGGACATGAAGGACAATGGGGATGGAATGGTAAACAATTCAGGGATATGAAGGACAATAGTGTTGTGGAGGTGAGCAATTCTGGGACATACAGGACAATGAGAATGGAGAGGTGAGCGATTTAGGGACGTGAAGGACAATGGTGATGGAGGGGTGAACAATTTAGGGACATGAAGGACAATGAGGATGGAGAAGTGAGCAATCCACGGCCATGAAGGACAATGGGGATGGAGATGTGAGCAATTCAGGGACATGCAGGACAAAGGGGATGGAGAGGTGAGCAATCCACCGATATGAAGGGCAATGGGGATGGAGAGGTGAGCAATTCACGAATATGTGAAGGACAATGGGGATGGAGAGGTGAGCTATACAGGGACAGGAAGGACAATGGGGATGGAGAGGTGAGCTATTCAGGGACAGGAAGGACAACGCGGATAGAAAGGTGAGCAATTCATGCGACAGGAAGGACAATGGGGATGGAGAGGTGAGTAGTTGAGGGACATACAGAATAATGGGGATGGAGAGCTGAGCAATTCACGAACATGTGAAGGACAATGGGGATGGAGAGGTTAGGAATTTAAGGACATGAAGGACAATAGGGATAGAAATGTGAACAATTCACCGACAGGAAGGACAATGGGGATGGAGAGGTGAGCAATTGAGGGACATGCAGGACAACGGGGATGGAAAGGTGAGCAATTCAGGGACTGGAAGGGCAATGGGGATAGTGAGGTGAGGAATTCAGGAACTTTAAGGACAATGGGAATGGAGAGATGAACAATTCAGGGACATGAAGGGCAATGGGGATGGAAAGTTCAGCAATTCAGGGATAGGAATGACAATGGGGATGTAGAGGTGAGCAATTCATGGACAGAAAGGACAATGGGGAGGGGTAGGTAAGCAATTCACGAACATGAATGCCAAAAGGGATGGTGAGGTGAGTAATTCAGAGACAGGAAGGTCAATGGGGATGGAAAGGCGAGCAATTCCGGGGACATGAAGGACAATAGAGATGGAGAGGTGTGAAATTGAACGACATGCTGGACAATGGGGATGGAGAGGTGAGCAACTCAGGGACATGAAGGACAATGGGGATGGAATGGTAAACAATTCAGGGATATGAAGGACAATAGTGCTGTGGAGGTGAGCAATTCTGGGACATACAGGACAATGAGAATGGAGAGGTGAGCGATTTAGGGACGTGAAGGACAATGGTGATGGAGGGGTGAACAATTTAGGGACATGAAGGACAATGAGGATGGAGAAGTGAGCAATCCACGGCCATGAAGGACAATGGGGATGGAGATGTGAGCAATTCAGGGACATGCAGGACAAAGGGGATGGAGAGGTGAGCAATCCACCGATATGAAGGGCAATGGGGATGGAGAGGTGAGCAATTCACGAATATGTGAAGGACAATGGGGATGGAGAGGTGAGCTATACAGGGACAGGAAGGACAATGGGGATGGAGAGGTGAGCTATTCAGGGACAGGAAGGACAACGCGGATAGAAAGGTGAGCAATTCATGCGACAGGAAGGACAATGGGGATGGAGAGGTGAGTAGTTGAGGGACATACAGAATAATGGGGATGGAGAGCTGAGCAATTCACGAACATGTGAAGGACAATGGGGATGGAGAGGTTAGGAATTTAAGGACATGAAGGACAATAGGGATAGAAATGTGAACAATTCACCGACAGGAAGGACAATGGGGATGGAGAGGTGAGCAATTGAGGGACATGCAGGACAACGGGGATGGAAAGGTGAGCAATTCAGGGACTGGAAGGGCAATGGGGATAGTGAGGTGAGGAATTCAGGGACTTTAAGGACAATGGGAATTGAGAGATGAACAATTCAGGGACATGAAGGGCAATGGGGATGGAAAGTTCAGCAATTCAGGGATAGGAATGACAATGGGGATGTAGAGGTGAGCAATTCATGGACAGAAAGGACAATGGGGAGGGGTAGGTAAGCAATTCACGAACATGAATGCCAAAAGGGATGGTGAGGTGAGTAATTCAGAGACAGGAAGGTCAATGGGGATGGAAAGGCGAGCAATTCCGGGACATGAAGGACAATAGAGATGGAGAGGTGTGAAATTGAACGACATGCTGGACAATGGGGATGGAGACGTGAGCAACTCAGGGACATGAAGGACAATGGGGATGGAATGGTAAACAATTCAGGGATATGAAGAACAATGGTGTTGTGGAGGTGAGCCATTCTAGGACATACAGGACAATGAGAATGGAGAGGTGAGCGATTTAGGGACGTGAAGGACAATGGTGATGGAGGGGTGAACAATTTAGGGACATGAAGGACAATGAGGATGGAGAAGTGAGCAATCCACGGCCATGAAGGACAATGGGGATGGAGATGTGAGCAATTCAGGGACATGCAGGACAAAGGGGATGGAGAGGTGAGCAATCCACCGATATGAAGGGCAATGGGGATGGAGAGGTGAGCAATTCACGAATATGTGAAGGACAATGGGGATGGAGAGGTGAGCTATACAGGGACAGGAAGGACAATGGGGATGGAGAGTTGAGCTATTCAGGGACAGGAAGGACAACGCGGATAGAAAGGTGAGCAATTCATGCGACAGGAAGGACAATGGGGATGGAAAGGTGAGTAGTTGAGGGACATACAGAATAATGGGGATGGAGAGGTGAGCAATTCACGAACATGTGAAGGACAATGGGGATGGAGAGGTTAGGAATTTAAGGACATGAAGGACAATAGGGATAGAAATGTGAACAATTCACCGACAGGAAGGACAATGGGGATGGAGATGTGAGCAATTGAGGGACATGCAGGACAATGGGGATGGAAAGGTGAGCAATTCAGGAACTGGAAGGGCAATGGGGATAGTGAGGTGAGGAATTCAGGGACTTTAAGGACAATGGGAATGGAGAGATGAACAATTCAGGGACATGAAGGGCAATGGGGATGGAAAGTTCAGCAATTCAGGGATAGGAATGACAATGGGGATGTAGAGGTGAGCAATTCATGGACAGAAAGGACAATGGGGAGGGGTAGGTAAGCAATTCACGAACATGAATGCCAAAAGGGATGGTGAGGTGAGAAATTCAGAGACAGGAAGGACAATGGGGATGGTGAGATGAGCAATTCACGAACATGAAGGGCAATGGGGATGGAAAGTTGAGCAATTCAGGGATAGGAATGACAATGGGGATGTAGAGGTGAGCAATTCAGGGACAGGAAGGACAATGAGGAGGGGTAGGTAAGCAATTCACGAACATGAATGCCAAAAGGGATGGTGAGGTGAGTAATTCAGTGACAGAAAGGACAATGGAGATGGAGAGGTGAGCAATTCAGGGACAGGAAGGACAATGGGGATGGGGAGGTGAGCAAATCGGGGACAGGAAGGACAATGGGGATGGTGAGATGAGCAATTCACGAACATGAAGGGCAATGGGGATGGAAAGTTGAGCAATTCAGGGATAGGAATGACAATGGGGATGTAGAGGTGAGCAATTCAGGGACAGGAAGGACAATGAGGAGGGGTAGGTAAGCAATTCACGAACATGAAGGCCAAAAGGGATGGAGAGGTGAGTAATTCAGGGACAGAAAGGACAATGGGGATGGAGAGGTGAGCAATTCAGGGACAGGAAGGACAATGGGGATGAAGAGGCAAACAATCCAGGGACAGGAAGGGCAACGGAAATAGAGAGGTGAGCAATTCACGGATATGAAGGACAATGGGGATGAAGAGGCAAGCAATCCAGGGACAGGATGGACAACGGAAATAGATAGGTGAGTAATTCAGGGACAGAAAGGACAATGGGGATGGAGAGGTGACCTATTCAGGGACAGGAAGGACGATGCGGATAGAAAGGTGAGGAATCAGCGACAGGAAGTACAATGGGGATGGAGAGTTGAGCAATTCACGAACATGCGAAGGACAATGGGATGGAGAGGTTAGGAATTTAGGGACAAGAAGGACAATGGGGATAGAAAGGTGAGCAATTCAGCACCAAGAAGGACAATGGGGATGGAGAGGTGAGCAATTCACGAAAATGTGAAGGACAATGGGATGGAGAGGTTAGGAATTTAGGGACAGGAAGGACAATGGGGATAGAAAGGTGAGCAATTCAGCGACAAGAAGGACAATGGGGATGGAGAGGTGAGCTGAAGGACATTCAGGACAATGGGGAGGGAGAGGTGAGCAATGCAGGGACCGGAAGGACTATGGGGATGAAGAGATAAGGAATTTAGGGACAGGAAGGGCAATGGGGATGGTGAGGTGAGCAATTCCCAAACATGAAGGACAATGAGGATAGAGAGATGAGCAATTCAGGGACACGAAGGGCAATGGGGATGGAGAGATGAGCAATTCCAGGACATGAAGGACAATGGGGCTGGAAAGGTGAGCAATTCAGGGATATGAATGACAATGGGGATGTAGAGGTGAGCAATTCAGCAACAAGAAGGACAATGGGGAGTGATACGTGAGCAATTCACGTACATGAAGGCTAATGGGGATGGAGAGGTGAGCTATTCAGGGACTTTCAGGACAATGGGGATGGAGATGTGAGCAATTCAGGGACAGGAAGGACAATGGGGATGGAGAGGTGAGCAATTCAGGGACAGGAGGGACAATGGGATGGTGAGGTGAACAATTCACGGACACGAAGGACAATGGGGATGGAGAGTTGAACAATTTACGGAGAGGAAGGAGAATTGGGATGGAGAGGTAAGCAATTCGGTGACAGGAAGGACAATGGGGGTGGAGAGGTGAGCATTTCAGTGTCAGGAAGGACTATGGGGATGGCAAGGAGAAAAATTCAGGGACATGAAGGACAATGGGGATGGAGGTGAAAAATTCAGGGACACGAAGACTAATGGTGATGGAGAGGTAAGTAATTCAAGGACAAAAAGGACAATGGGGATGGAGAGGTTATGAATTTAGGAACATGAAAACGACGGAGATGGAGAGGTGACCAATTCAGGGACATGAAGGACAATATGGAAGGAGAGGTCAGCAATTCAGAGACAGGAAGGACATTGGGAATGGGAGGTGAGCAATTCACGGACATGATGGACAATGGGGATAGAGAGGTGAAAAACTCACGGACATGATGGACAATGGGGATGGCGAGGTGAGCAAGTCATGGACATGAAGGACAATGGGGATTGAGAGATGAGAAATTCACGGACATAAAGGACAATGGGGAGGGAGAGGTGGGCAAGTCATCGACATGAAGGACAATGGGGATAGAGAGATGAAAAATTCACGGATATGAAGGACAATGCGGATGGAGAGGTGAGCAATTCACGGAAACGAAGGACAATGGGGATGGAGAGATGAGCAATTCAGAGACGGGCTAGACAGTGTAAGAGCAACTTGGCCTAATAAAAATATAGACCATGAATATTCTGCTGAGTGACAGTGACTGAAGTTTGTAAATGATATAGAGCACATTGTTGACAATACAAAGAAGCTTCTGTAACTCGAGTGTTTGAGATTTCCATAGGCAGAGGCAGTTGAACGTGGATGTTAGTAACGGTATGATACCAAATGAAAAGCAAGGAGGTGGAGTAAACCCTACCAGTATGGATGTCGAAAGAAATTAACTATTGGGTTTTACAGACAGTGCAAGCACGTTTTTGGACAATAACTCTGTAACGAACACTCGTATCATTAAAAGATTTTGCTAAAATATATAACATCCAGTGCAGTAATCTATAAGAGTATTATGAATCACCAATTGCAAAGAATAAAGACTTTTTTCCGTACCAAGAGGCAAACACTCGATTTCCCTGAAATGGATACGAACAGAACGCTAAAAAAAAATAAATCCGCTTTCCCTCTCTCTTATCCTCGACCCCTTCCTTCTTTCCCTCACATTCCTTCCCCCACACCCCTCTCTCTCTGTTTTTGGAATATACAATGATATATACTGTAACTGAGGATTTTTAATACCCACACATTTCTTTCACTATATGTATTTGCCCCTTTGAAGGGGGTGGTACTAGATGGGTACAATTTCCATTTTCTCATTAAACGTTTAGAAATGAGGCTGCTAGGATCACGTTCCTTTTCTTTACAGCATAACATGCTAGTATTTATTTACAGTCGATGAACTAGTGGGCACTAGGTCGGGGTCGATATGTAAATAAGTTGATAAATAACTTCTTGTGTCCACATACCTATTAGTCTTTCTCGCTGTACGTATCTGAAAACATAAAAGCGTTTATACACATAATTGCTCTATGATTATAAAACTATTTCGTATGATTTTCCTTTTACCGTGAAAGAAAAGAATCTCAAATACGTATTTCCTCAAGAAACAACACAAAAAAATCTTGATAAATAAATCTTTTATTTAATTTACCGACCAAATACCTGAACTGATCGAAAACAAAATGTAAATAATTCGCAAACTAATCGTCCTCATGAAATTAATTACTGAATTCTCAGGATTCCAAAAACTACAAGAGTCAT
>NC_090745.1:97357787-97362787 GCF_036898095.1 Palaemon carinicauda
GGTAGTCAATGAGATTGAGAGGATATGGAGTTAGGTTAAGGGGTAGTCAATGAGGTTGAGAGGATGTGGAGTTAGGTTAATGGATAGTCAATGAGGTTAAGAGGATGTGGAGTTAGGTTAAGGGGTAGTCAATGAGGTTGAGAGGATGTGGAGTTAGGGTTAAGGGGTAGTCAATGAGGTTGAGAGGATGTGGAGTTAGGTTAAGGGGTAGTGAATGAGGTTAAGAGATGATCTGGAGTTAGGTAAAGGGGTAGCTAATGAGGATAAGAGAGAGGTTGGAGTTAGGTTAAGGGGTAGTCAATAAGCTTAAGAGTGGATGTGAAGTTAGGTTAAGGGGTAGTTATTGAGGTTAAGAGGATGTGGAGTTAGGTTAAGGGGTAGTCAGTGAGATTGACAGGATATGGAGTTAGGTTAAGGGGTAGTCAATGAGGTTAAGAGAGGATGTGGAGTTAGGTAAGGGGGTAGTCAATGAGGTTAAGAGATGATCTGGAGTTAGGTAAAGGGGTAGCCAATGAGGATAAGAAAGGGGTTGGAGTTAGGTTAAGGGGTAGTCAATAATGTTAAGAGTGGATGTGGAGTTAGGTTAATAGGTAGTCAATGAGGTTAAGAGAGGATGTGGTGATAGGTTAAGGGGTAGTCAATAAGTTTAAAAAGGGGGATGGAGATAGGTTAAGAGGTAGCCAATGAGATTAAGAGAGAGATTGGAGTTAGATTAAGGGGTAGTCAATGAGGTTAGGAGTGGATGTGGGGTTAGGTTAGGGAGTAGTCAATGAGGTTAAGAGAAGATATGGAGATAGGTTAAGGGGTAGTCAATAAGGTCAAGAGGTTGTGGAGTTAAGTTAAGGGGTAGTCAATGATGTTTAGAGAGGATGTGCAGTTAGGTAAAGGTGTAGTCAATGAGGTTAAGAGGATGTGGATTTAGGTTAAGGGTTAACCTATTGGAATAGATTGATGAGGATGGACTGGAATCATGCTATTTACCCTACTTACATTACTCAGGATGCTTTGGAATTTGGCTACCCGCCACTTTTTCATATTCGACATGGTATAACCTTTAACATTTGATTACTAAAAAGGAGTAGATAGTTACAAGCCTTATTGCAATCATACAATTCTGTCACTCAAAAATAACTCACTCTTCCAGGAGCAAAAACTTGCTAAAAACCACTGGATGTTTTCTTTCTATTTCAAAGACCACAATGAGAGCATCTTTTCCCCTCACAGCGTTCCTCCTCACCCGGAAGCCGAGTCGCGTCTTTTGTCTTGTTTATAGAATTATCGTCTCCCATCCTTCAGGAATAATGAAAGAATTCAGGGGCATTTCTCTCGGGTTCACGTAAATACAGTGGTCATCTGGACGCATTACGGGTTACATTTCTCAGTTTCATTTCCCAGAAATGAGAAAAACATACCCTCATTTCCTCTCAACTGAAATGTAATTACGCTTCCTCTAAACAAAGGGCTTTCTGTATTTCAACTCTAACATTCGTATTCTTTTTCTTATCGAAATTCTTATAGTATAGTAAATACTAACACGCGTTTTCATATATTTATAAATACAGGATAATATATATATATATATATATATATATATATATATATATATATATAAACTGTATATATATATATATATATATATATATATAAACTGTATATATATATATATATATATATATATAAACTGTATATATATATATATATATATATATATATAGATCATATATACATTATAGACAGACAGACAGATAGATAGATGGGTAGATAGATAAATAGATAGATAGGCCTATTTTTTCCAAAAAAAATCTCACTTTACAAAGTTAAATTCTCATCCTCACTACCTCAGGAGAACCTCTTGATAGGCAAGAATTTATAGAACTAATTCCCTCGTAGGCCCTAAAATTTACAACTTCATCTATATTTCACGCCTATAAATCAACTTCAAAACTAGGCCTATAAGTTTAGTTCTTTATAGGCCGTCCATATGCAAAACTGGAATTAAGTATTCATTTCCCAGGAAACGAACCGGAATCTGGTGGTAAATATCCAACATAAAATACAGCCATCACATTTTTTGAGGTATACCGAGTTCCATATCGTCAACTCTTATTTTGATTATTCATTCTCAAGTATTCAATTGCACATCGAATACAGTAGCTCTGAATCTTCTACATGGTGATACTACACTATATATACATATACATATACAAATATATATATATATATATATATATATATATATATATATATATATATATATATATATATATATATATATATATATATAGGGAGGGCTAGGTGGGCAATTCACAGACATGAAGGACAATGGGGATGGAGAGGTGAGCTATTTAGGGACTTGCAGGACAATTGAGATGGAGAGGTGAGCAATTGAGGGACAGGAAAGACAATGGGGATGGAGAGGTGAGCAATTCAGAGACAGGAAGGACAATGGGGATGGAGAGGTGAGCAATTCACGGACATGAAGGACAATGGTGATGGAGAGGCGAGTAATTCAGGGACATGAAGGACAATGGGGATGAAGACATGAGAAATTCACGGACATGAAGGACAATGGGGATGGAGAGGTGAGCAATTATTATTATTATTATTATTACTAACCAAGCTACAACCCTAGTTGGAAAAGCAGGATGCTATAAGCCCAGGGGCTCCAACAGGGAAAAATAGCCCAGTGAGGAAAGGAAACAAGGAAATAAATAAATGAAGAGAATAAATTAACAATAAATCATTCTAAAATAAGAAAACGTCAAAACAGACATGTCATATAATAAACTATCAACAACATCAAAAACAAATATGTCATAAATAAACTATAAAAAGACTATGTCCGCCTGGTCAACAAAAAAGCATTTGCTCCAACTTTGAACTTTTGAAGTTCTACTGATTCAACCACCCGATTAGGAAGATCATTCCACAACTTGGTCACAGCTGGAATAAAACTTCTAGAGTACTGCGTAGGATTGAGCCTCGTGATGGAGAAGGCCTGGCTATTAGAATTAACTGCCTGCCTAGTATTTCGAACAGGATAGAATTGTCCAGGGAGATCTGAATGTAAAGGATGGTCAGAGTTGTGAAAAATCTTATGCAACATGCATAATGAACTAATTGAACGACGGTGCCAGAGATTAATATCTAGATCAGGAATAAGAAATTTAATAGACCGTAAGTTTCTGTCCAACAAATTAAAATGAGAATCAGCAGCTGAAGACCAGACAGGAGAACAATACTCAAAACAAGGTAGAATGAAAGAATTAAAACACTTCTTCAGAATAGATTGATCACCGAAAATCTTGAAAGACTTTCTCAATAAGCCTATTTTTTTGTGAAATTGAAGAAGACACAGACCTTATATGTTTCTCAAAAGTAAATTTACTGTCGAGAATCACACCTAAAATTTTGAAAGAGTCATACATATTTAAAGAAACATTATCAATACTGAGATCCGGATGTTGAGGAACCACCGTCCTTGACCTACTTAAAATCATACTTTGAGTTTTGTTAGGATTCAACTTCATACCCCATAATTGGCACCATGCACTAATTCTAGCTAAATCTCTATTAAGGGATTCACCAACCCTAGATCTACATTCAGGGGATGGAATTGATGCAAAGAGAGTAGCATCATCTGCATATGCAACAAGCTTGTTTTCTAGGCCAAACCACATGTCATGTGTATATAGTATAAAAAGTAATGGGCCAAGAACACTACCCTGTGGAACACCGGATATCACATTCCTATAATCACTATGGTGCCCATCAACAACAACTCTTTGAGATCTATTACTTAAAAAATCAATAATAATGCTAAGAAACGACCCACGGAAATGAAGGACAATGGGGATGGAGAGATGAGCAATTCACGGAAATGAAGGACAATGGGAATGGAGAGGTGAGCAATTCACGGAAATGAAGGACAATGGGGATAGAGAGATGAGCAATTCAGGGACATGAAGGACAATGGGGATGGAGAGATGAGCAATTCAGGGACAGGCTAGACAGTGTAAGAGCAACTTGGGCTAATGAAAATATAGACCATGAATGTTCTGCTGAGGGACAGTGACTGAATTTTGTGAATGATATTGAACACATTGATGACAATACAGAAAAGCTTCTGTAACTGGTGAGAGAGTTTGAGATTTTCATAATAAGAGAAAGTTGAACGTGGATGTTAGTAACGGTATGATAGCAAATGAAAAGCAGGGAGGTGGAGTAAAGCTTACTAGTATGGATGTCGAAAGAAATTAACTACTGTTGGTTTCACAGACAGTGCAAGCAGGTTTTTGGACAATAACTCTGTAACGAACACTCGTATCATTAGAAAATTTTGCTAAAGTATATTACATCCAGTGCAGTAATCTATAAGAGTATCATGAATCACCAATTGTAGAGAAAAGACTCTTTTTCTTTCCGTACCAAGAGGCAAACACTCGATTTCCCTGAAATGGATACGAACAGAACGCTAAAAAAAAACTCAGCTTTCCCTCTCCCTTCACCTCGAATCCCTCCTTCTTTCCCTCTCATTTCCTCCTTCACATTCCTTCCCCCACACCCCTCTCTCCTGTGTTTTTAAAATATACAATGATATATAATTGAGAATTTTTAAAACCCACATATTTCTTTCACTATATGCATCTACCCCTTTGAAGGGGATGGTTCTAGATGGGTACAATTTCCATTTTCTCATTAAACGTTTAGAAATGAGGCTGCTAGGATCACGTTCCTTTTCTTTACAGCATAACATGCTAGTATTTATTTACAGTCGATGAACTAGTGGGTAGTAGGTCGTGGTCGATGTGTAAATAAGTTGATGAATAACTTCCTGTGTCCACATACCTATTAGTCTTTCTCGCTGTACGTATTTGAAAACATAAAAACGTTTATACACATACTTGCTCTACGATTATAAACTATTTCCTATGATTTCCCTTTTACCGTGAAAGAAAAGAATCTCGAATACATATTTCCTCAATAAACAACACAAAAAA
>NC_090745.1:97370287-97377787 GCF_036898095.1 Palaemon carinicauda
ATGAGGAATAAAATAAATGTCTCCTGCCATCAGCAATCCGCATTGGCCAGCGTGGTGAAGAAAACTGGCCAAATCCCAGATATGAAGAGACATGTATGAGGCCTTTGTCCTGCAGTGGACTAGAAACGGCTGCATTTGTTGTTTTTTTTTAGTGTTGATGGTTCGCTACAATCATAAATCAGGAATTATGACTATTCAACAACTTTTCACTGAAAACAATCTATATATATATATATATATATATATATATATATATATATATATATATATATATATATATATCTATGTATATATATATATATATATATATATATATATATATATATATATATACATAGATATATATATATATGAGAGAGAGAGGAGAGAGAGAGAGAGAGAGAGAGAGAGAGAGAGAGAGAGAGAGAGAGAGAGAGAGAGAGAGAGAGAGAGAGAGAGAGAGAGAAAATAATATACACATTAAAATATACCCTAAAATTTACGGTGTAGACTCAATTTGCTAAAAGTTCTTAAAAGACGATAGTGTAGTAACATTCATTTACACAATCTTTCGTTCATAATATTAAAGACAAAACGAAAGTAAAAAATACGCAAACGAAGTGATATAAAGTTACTAGAAGATACAACCTGATATTAAAAATTAGTACAAACCCTCTAAATTCATCGAATAGGCAGCTAATTAACAAACAGGATTGAAATGAAAAGCTAATATTTTCATCTTTGAAAAATTACTATCAGAATACAGACCGGGAGAACAATTTTCATACTAAATCTTTTCATGATATAGACGAGGAAGATTATATTTCGATACATAAAAAAGTCCCAAAATTATTTTCTTTCCATCTGTAATAACCGTTTAAATGAACAAGGAACTACTGAGTGATGACTTATATGAAAATCTTGTTAACTCAAAAATTATGAATAATGTTATGACTATTTACAAACAGAATTGATATGAAAAGCTAATAATTTTATCTTTCCAAAATTACTATCAGAAAACAATTTGCAGTCTAAATTTTTTCATAATCCGGAAGCGGAAGACTAATAAGTTACGATACCTAGAAAAGTCTAAAAATGATTATCTTTATTATCCTTTCATCTGCAATAATTCTTTATAAATAACTTGATAACTGCACAACGAACCAATGAGTGATGACTTTCATGAAAATCTTGTTCTCTCTCGAATGATGAAAAACATTATAAAGGATATTGACGAAAGTTTTTCATCAGAATAGAGCAAAGCTATAAACATCAGGGGTAAAAAAGTCAATTTTAAAACTATTTTAAAAGGCAACCAAATATTAATATCTTGTTTATCAGAAATTAATATTTGATTGACCCAATGCACCCACGTACTTCATTATGAGCTACTTAAAAAAAAAAAAAAAAAAAAAAAAGAAAAAAAAAAAAGCCTTTTCCGATTTAAATTATAAGTGTTGTAAGAAACCCTAAAGTAATTCTCCCTATCATTTTCGCAAGAAAAATCCGCTGGCATTGTCAGGTATGGGAAAGAGAACACAGTAATCAAATGAAAGAAAGCTTATGAAGGGAAATACAATAAAACACGTATGCATATAAGCCATTAAATCCATTTGAAACAACATCTTTAGCACCCGAGGTGATATGTTGGTTGGGTTCACTGAGGATGAAGTGTGACTGATACACACAACTTAATTCTAAGATTCGCATCTAAGATGAAACGAAAAATAACGTGTGCATAAATACATGTGTGTATGTAAAGGTTCTTTTAACAAACATAAATACACATACTAAGCACATATACATATATATATATATATATATATATATATATATATGTGTGTGTATATATATATATATATATATATATATATATATATATATATGCATATAAATAAATAAATATATATATATATATATATATATATGTATATAAATATATATATATATATATATATATATATATATATATATATATATATATATATATATGTATATATATGTATATATATATATATATATATATATATATATATATATATATATACACACACATAATATTAGCAATAAAACTAGTAGTAAGAGCAAAGCTACAACCCTGTAATAGTTGGAAAAGAAGGGGGCTACAATCCCAAGGGATCCAACTGGGAAAATAGCCCAGTGAGTTAAGAGAATAGGAAAAGAAACAAAATACATGAGTATTACAAGATATTCTAAGATTGGTAACATTGCTAAAATAGATCTACCGCATATAAACAGAGACTTATGTGAGCCCATTCAACATAGAAACACTCACTGAACGTTGGAACTTCTGAAGTTCCAACGATTCATCTGCCTGGTTGGGAAGATCATTCCGCAAGCTGATCATTGTTAGAATAAAACTTCAAGAATATTGTGTAGAATTCAGTCTTTGATAGAAAAAGTATGATTGTTAGAATTAACTGCATACCTAGTGGTACGTATAGGATGGTACTTTCTGGGAAGATCTAAATGCAAAGGATGGACAGTTTTATGATAAATCTTATGCAATATTCAATAAATTAATAACCGAGTGACGGTGCCAGATATTGATATATAGATCTGTGATAATAAGTTTAAGAAACCACAAGTCCTTGTCCAACAAAGTAAGATGATACTCAGAAGCTGAAGACCAGACAGTAGAACCATACTCGAAATAAGGCAGATGGAAAAACTACAACTCCCCTTCAAAATCGATTGATCATCAAAAGTCATAAGAGTTTCTCATTAAGCCAAATTTCTGTGCAATTAAAGAAGAAAGAGTCCGAATATGTTTCTCAAAAGTGAATTTGGTATCAAGAATCACGCCTAAAATTTAAAGAATCGTATAATGTAAAGGACACATTATCAATGCTGAGATCTGGATGTTGAGGAGCCATTGACCTCGAGCTAATTACAATCATACTTTCAGTTTTGTTAGGTTTCAATTTCTTGTCCAATAATTTGCAACATGTACTAGTGTATATATATATATATATATATATATATATATATATATATATATGTGTGTGTGTGTGTGTGTGTGTGTGTGTGTGTGCGTGTGTGCGCGCGCACGCACACGTGCGTATATATACGTGTGATTATTATAGAAAAAAAAAGCTTCGAGATGTTCGAAAGTTAAGGGATGTGAAGGTTGTTGAGAATGTATCATATTGAAGGTAAACTTCTCAAGAATGTTGATTTGAATTAATCCCGTATCACATGTAAGACAAGATTGATAGAGAGAAACGTGGAGATATGTGGAATATAACATAAAAAAGGCCAGCACAGATAAAATAATTAGGATAAGTGTGCTTCCAGCTGATTCGTCCCCATCCATAGATCGGGTAAAAAAAAAAGTTCTGGTTAATTAGAAACTAATGAAATACAAAGTTGGTTCTCTAACCTTTGATCTTCAGAAACAATCGTGATACAAAAGAGCCTTCCTACCTTAAGGGTACCTGACACTTGCACGCATTCGTGGCACGCACTGGCACGCATTGATGCGCGAACTCGCGTGAACGAGTAGTGAAAATGTCGTGAACAGTGCTGGAACTGGCGTGCCAGTGCGTGCCATGCGTGCCCAGAACTTTGAAATGTTTAAAGTTTGTGGCACGCATTGGCACGCACAAAAGTCGTGAAATTGTCGTGAACGATGCGCGAACTGGAGTGAACAGTGTGGGAACTGGCGTGAACTGGAGTGAACGATGCGGGAAGTGGCGTAAACTTTATAATGAAGAGAAACAAAAAGGAAACGAAAAAATTAATGAAAAGGAAAGAAAATAAACCTAATAAATTTTCATATTTGCTGTTTTAATGTGAAAAAAAAATGATATCTTACTTCAAACTATTCCTATAACTTTATAATGAAGAGAAACAAAAAAGAAACGAAAAAATTAATGAAAAGGAAAGAAAAATAAACCTAATAAATTTTTATATTTGCTGATTTAATGTGAAAAAAAAAATATCTTATTTCAAACTATTTCTATAACTTTATAATGAAGAGAACTAAAAAGGAAACTAAAAAATTAATGAAAAGGAAAGAAAAATAAACCTAATAAATTTTTAAATTTGCTGTTTTAATGTGAAAAAAAATGATATCTTATTTCAAACCATTTCTAAAACTTTATAATGAAGAGAAACAAAAAGGAAACGAAAAAATTAATGAAAAGGAAAGAAAAATAAACCTAATAAATTTTTATATTTGCTGTTTTAATGTGAAAAAAAAAAATATATCTTATTTCAAACTATTTCTACAACTTTATAATGAAGAGAAACAAAAAGGAAACGAAAAAAATTGATGAAAAGGAAAGAAAAATAAACCTAAAAATTTTTTATATTTGCTGTTTTAATGTGAAAAAAAATGATATCTTATTTCAAACTATTTCTATAACTTTATAATGAAGAGAAACGGAAAGGAAACGAAAAAATTAAGGAAAAGGAATGAAAAATAAACCTAATAAATTTTTATATTTGCTGTTTTAATTTGAAAAAAAAATGATATCTTATTTCAAACTATTTCTATAACTTTATAATGAAGAGAAACCAAAAGGAAACGAAAAAATTAATGAAAAGGAATGAAAAATAAACCTAATAAATTTTTATATTTTCTATTTTAATTTGAAAAAAAAATGATATCATTTCAAACTATTTCTATAACTTTATAATGAAGAGAAACAAAAAGGAAACGAAAAAATTAATGAAGAAAAAATTAATGAAAAGGAATGAAAAATAAACCTAACAATTTTTTATATTTGCTGTTTTAATTTGAAAAAAAAAATGATATCGTATTTCAAACTATTTCTATAACTTTATAATTTAGAGAAACAAAAAGGAAACGAAAAAAATTAATGAAAAGGAATGAAAAATAAACCTAATAAATTTTTATATTTGCTGTTTTAATTTGAAAAAAAAAATGATATCTTATTTCAAACTATTTCTATAACTTTATAATGAAGAGACAAAAAGGAAACGAAATAATTAATGAAAAGGAAAGAAAAATATAAACCTAATAATTGTTTATATTAGCTGTTTGAATGTAAAAATAAAATGATGTCTTATTTCATGCACACACTTATTTTCCTCTATTACCAATCAAGAGCCAAAACTTTTGTTTTAAATAAAAATGAACTGAAAAAAAAAACCAAGGAATCTTTAAATTTGCTGTTTGAATGTAAAAATAAAATGATGTTTTATTTCATCAACATACTTATTCTTCTTTATTACCTTAAAATGAAGAGCAAAACAAATTTTTTCTGTTTGCTGTTTTAATGTAAAAATAAAATTATTTCTTATTTCAACACACTTTTTTCTCTATTACCTTAAAATCAACAGCCTAAAAACTTTTCATGTTTGCTGCTTTTAATGTTAAAATAAAATGCTTTCTTAATACTTGTACATATTTTAAGTCTGCTATTTATATGTAAATCAAATGTTTCTTATTGAAACAAAAATAAAGGGCAACAAAAAATACAAACGAAAAATATACGTTTCTTCTCCTCAATGCAATGGTGTCTCTGACAGAAAGCATTGTTGTCTCTTCCGAAGCCAATCCAAGAATGTCCTAGGGTTGGAGAAGCCCCATTTTTATATGGAGTGGCCAATTCGTGAACTGGCGTGAACGATCCGTGAACGATGCCGAATGATGCGCAAACTCGCGTGAACGTGTCGTGAACTTCTCGTGAACTAGGCGTGCCAATTCGTGCCATGGCGTGAACGTCGCATGAACTTGTCGTGAACGATGCGCGAACTAAAGTGAACTGGTCGTGAACAGTGCGGGAAAAACACCAATGCGTGCCACAAAGTGGCACGCACTGGCACGCAGTGGCAAAAATGCGCGCAAGTGTCAGGTAGACTTTAAGGTTAAAGGTGTCTAGTTTCAGTTCCAGTTTCATCAGAATAGATACTCACCAGAACGTCAGTCGGGCAAGGCCAAACCCCATGGTGGTGCCCAACCGCAGCACTGGTTTCCCCAGTAAGCAGCTTAAACTCACGGTCACGGGCTGGAATTGATCTGCCGCCATGCGAATGCTAGGCAAACACGTTACCAATGTACTAGTTTTATATATATATATATATATATATATATATATATATATATATATATATATATATATATATATATATATATATATATTAATTTCTGGAATATTCGTGTATACAATGTAAGACAGATGATCTCCCTTTCCCCGCAAATTGGTTGGGTATCAACAACTCCAAACAGATACAGTGAAAAAATATAATATAGTGTGAAAGCAAATCTGTAACCGTGTCAAAAAGAGCAATGCATATACTGTATTCCATTTCGGAAAAATACGATGTCACTTCGATAAAATAGAGAGCAGATTCAGATTGGCTAATGGACTGTGTTATATTTGCCATTGTCCCCCACCCCGTTAGTCTAAAAATAGAAATCTCTCTCTCTCTCTCTCTCTCTCTCTCTCTCTCTCTCTCTCTCTCTCTCTCTCTCTCTCTCTCTCGCTTTTAACGCTGATGCACATGAATAGCTTATCGATATGAAATTTTGAGCTTAGAGGAAGGTGATAAAATTCTAATAACAGCTAAATTTGCATTGTAGTAGACTTCAAAATTTTCCAGAAATAGATAAAAAAAAGAGCAGAATGAAAGGCTTGGGTCAAATCTCTGGAACTGAGAACTGTGTATTATCTTTATGAAGGGAGTGGTGAGAGAAGTCAAGGATACCAGAATTACCTTATCAAATAGAAAGGACCCTGGACCCAAGTGAGTGAGGAACCTGTCCCAAAATACCCTATGGAACTATCCTCCTTATAAGGATACCAGAGCAAACTAAGGTATAGGATATTCTAACAACAAAAAATGGACAAGGGTAGGACATATGAGGGTGACAGAAATAGATGGACATTAAGAATAACAGAATGAGTCCTTGAAATTATAAAAAAAAAAAAGAAGCAAGAGAAGGAAGAGACGACGATGAATTAATGAAGTAAGTCCGCGCGTGTGGACTGGCATTAAAAGACCATAAATAGACGCAAGTGGAAAAACATATGTATGTGTGTGTATATATATATATCTATATATATATATATATATATATATATATATATATATATCTATATATATATATATATATATATATATATATATATATATATGTGTGTGTATGTGTGTGTGTGTGTGTGTGTATATGTATAATATATATATATATATATATATATATATATATATATATATTCAAATAAGCCATATATATTTTGATATATTAATGTCTGGATTCTCTTAACGACCTCGGGATCAGAGCCCCAGGCGAAATCTCACAAAGACAAGAGCTTGGCTCCGGCCGGGAATCTTCCTTCGTGGCCGAATGGGTTAGTCACTGTCTATATAAGCTTGCCGACCAGGGTTCGATTCCCGGCCGGAGCCAAGCTCTTGTCTTTGTGAGATTTCGCCTGGGGCTCTGATCCCGAGGTCGTTAAGAGAATCCAGACATTAATATATCAAAATATATATGGCTTATTTGAATATGAAAAACACGTAAAAATGTGC
>NC_090745.1:97390287-97392787 GCF_036898095.1 Palaemon carinicauda
ACACACACACATATATATATATATATATATATATATATATATATATATATATATATATACATACATATATATATATATATATATATATATATATATAATACACAATGTAAGTATTCACATACATACATATATGTATATATACACATACGTACAGTATACGTATATATATGCTATATATATACACACATATATATGTATACTGTATACACACTTATAATTATATATATATATATATATATATATGTATATATATATGTATACATATATATATATGTATATATATATATGTATACATATATATATGTATATATATATGTATACATACATATATATATATATATATATATATATATATATATATATATATATATATATATATATATAAACACAAACACGTGTTTTTATGATGAAACTTATAAGAATTGAGATTCAGTTGCAGGATAGAAATAATAGCATATAAAGGAAGGTAGTCAGGAAATCAATGAGAAAAAGATGATAATTGGAGATAGATAAGAGGAACTCCTGGGAGAAACAAAATAAGTTTTGCAAGGAAGTAAATGCAGGAAGAAAGATTAATAAAGAAATAGATCTCAAAATATAATAAAGTATTTAGAAAATTTGCTGAAAGTGGAGGATGAAGAAAGGAAGAGGTGAGTGTTGTAACTCTTGCAAGTGATAATGTAATGCCGAAAATGATTTACGCACGTGACTGCTGAAGATATTAAAAGATAATTAGAAGAAGAATTAGAGTAAAATGATAAAGAAAGGACAGAGAGCAAAAACTGGTGTGATTACAAACTGTCTGCTGCAGTATGTCCGTTATACTGTGATTGATTGGCTGATTAGGTTTGTTATGTTGAGGAAAACTACTAAAGAAATGGGCGAGAGGAATAATTGTTCAACTGTATGTGCAAAAGTAATCATTTTTACCTCCACAAACGAAGGTGGAAGGAGGTTATGTTTTCGACCTTTTGTGTGTGTATATGTTTGTTTGTGAACACCTTCCTGAACACAATTTCAATAACCGAGTAATGAAACTTGCAGGGATTAACTGATATGCAAAAAGCTGGAAATTATTAAATTTTGGAAGTCTAGGTCAAAGGTTAAGGTCACGGTTAAGCAAAATGTCCAATTCACGTAATCAGCCAAAAGTTTGGACATCGTTGTCACAAGACTTCAAATTTGGATCACAATAGAGTATATGAAAATCCGCGCATATTGATACATGTTAAGGTCAAAGGTCAAGGTCGAGCAAAAGGTCCAGAAATAATCTGCCAAGGCGGAGGTCTGCACTCTACTAAGTGCCCCTCTCGTTCTGTCATGTAGATCTGATAAAGATTGCAGAAAAATCCCATTTAGGACTCTAAAACTTATATCGTGATGCTTTAAATAGGCATTAAGCGACATCACTTCAGTAGCACGTTTCAAAGGAATAATAACGACCAAGAACCAAAGTTCTTGTTGAGGAGCTCAAGAATTTGCACCCTTAAAAGCAAACGTTCAGGGCATTACCTTCAGGAGGCATTTCGTGCTGACTGAAATAGATTTCTTTTCAACACAGCCCTGTTCAGGACATTTTCATCGGTGCGAAAACTTGCGAAATGGATCCGGGACGGGATGAAAGGGGGAAAATTGCTTTGATAATTCTGAAGACGCCTGCTGGGTTTATCAATCCCTCCCCTGGCCGTAATTTATCCAGTTCAGAAGACACTTTCCCTGCTCTTAGGGTCGATTCATAATCTTTTCAAACTCGAGCGAGAATGATAATGTACAGGTGGATATTTTCGCAACCTATATTCAAATTTCATCATGACTGAATATTTTGCGTATCCTAAAATACATATGACTTAAGTAGTGTCTTTTAACAATCTTATGAGGAAAATGGTAATGCAACTTAGCACCGGAATCTTTCTACGAGAGATTTTAATTTTTAACAAAATCCGTTAACTGGTAAATACAATGTATTCTAATTTTCCTTAAGTAAAAGTGTAGAAAAAAAAATGAAACCTAGGTAAATTTGATTTTACGCTGGTATAGTACAAAATGCAGTCAAAATCAAAAGTAATTGATAGTAATTAGCTAATGTACAACATAGGAATAAAAGTTTAATAAACCACAATATATCAAAAGGACAAACAATTTCTGATTATCTATCTATCCATCCATATAATTTCCACCGCCAAATCTTTCAAGAGACAATAAATCTCTTTCTAAATTACACAATAGTAAAATAATCTATTTCGCGTATTCCTCACTTTATAGAAATTCGATGCGTGAACTT
Organism: Palaemon carinicauda; assembly: GCF_036898095.1. NCBI lineage: Eukaryota > Metazoa > Arthropoda > Malacostraca > Decapoda > Palaemonidae > Palaemon > Palaemon carinicauda. The sequence goes on from NC_090745.1 coordinate 97,392,569, forward strand.
GCCTTTGCAGGATATTGAAAAAAATAAAGTTTGTCAAATCCCCATTCATAATTTCTTTCAAGTATCTAATAAGTAATCTATACAGTACTTATTTTAAGGCTTGATTGGTAACCAATTGTGACCCTTACAGTATTCAAAAATAGATTGGAAAATACTTTGCAAGGACCGAACCCATGAAATTTACATTTATGGCAAATTAATAACGCATCTAGTAAGCCA
>NC_090745.1:97402787-97412787 GCF_036898095.1 Palaemon carinicauda
TCATTAAAGAAAGGTATCTTTAAAGCGATGGCATGCAAAATAATTTTGACATTTTAAAATTAATGCTTTAAATAAAATAATTATCCAGTTATAAATGTGTCAAGAATTTATGAAAGCAGAGTACAACATGTACTAGTTTATATGAAAAAAACTGCATTAAACTGTTTCTATTCAAGCAATTGTTTATCAACTATGATCAGATAAACAACAAAATAGCTTGCTATGAATTAAAGACTATCAGGATTGACCTGATGAAAACAATTAAAAGTCACAACTGAGTAGAATCTGTTACATTGTTAATGAAATTAAAAACTAACGCGAATGAGTCGGAAGAAAATTACTTTTTTCACTACCGCGATCAAACTAAATTCCTTGAATATAAATACAGGGAATGACTCTAATCGATTATGTAACTCCGAAGCAATTCGCATTCTTATTTTTGCGAAAACATTTAGTGCCAGCGAAAATTAAAACTGAAAATCCACAGGAAGAGTTTACGCTCTTAGTTTTAGAACCACAATAAAGTTCTTTTATAACTTTTTAAAGGTTTTTATTTTATATCTTGTCTCGTTCTCCGAGTAACTACCCGGAAATTAATACAGTATACATATACTAAATATGTGGGGGAAGGGGATAGCATTGGAGTAGAGGGAGGCATGTCGGGCATAATAAAAAATAAATTAGGACCCAATTTTGACAAACTTCAAGGATTGTGTAGGTTTCACTTTTCAAAGACTAAAGAAAGTAATGCAAATATTTGCACATTCGTTCCGTCTCAGAACTCCCGTTGTGGTTCTAAATCTATTTTATATGCGCAATATCCTAACTTTATAATTCCCATTTTCTTTACTTTTCCTTAATATTGGTAGTAGCCCTAAAGGGTAAATTCCCGCCTTAAAATGCTCCCATTATAAAAAAAGCGTTTTATGTTCAGTCGGAGCTTTTCTTCTAGAAAAAATGACTTTAGCAATCTGCATACACATTTCGTGGTCCTGGAAGGAAACTATTTTCTTAAGGCATCGTAAATATTATTGTTTTTTCTGTCTTTTGCAAGACAAGTTTCTTTTATAAAAAATGAATGAAAGCGAGAGGGGGGGGGGAGTAGATTTAACATCGTCAAACAAGTATGACTTTTCTAAAAGTATGCAAATGACAGATGATTTAAACAAATATTTTCTGAAAAATGAGCATCCTATCTTGAATAAAAAAAAAAAAAATCTCTTTTCAAAGATAAAAGGGCGCCACACTCAAGAATGACGAAAAAAACACATTATGTAACATTCACAAGTAGACAGTGTAAATAATTAGAGGTTTCTTAACTTTTTATAATGAGTCTTATCTGCTTCCAATACAGCGGTCTTTTATAAAACTGGAGCTCAGTTTGTGAGGAGAAATTTTGAAATGGAGTTGTAGACGCCATAAAGATATTATCTACCTTACACCGTACATATATACATATATATATATATATATATATATATATATATATATATATATATATATATATATATATATATACATATACACACACACATATATATATATATAGATATATATATATATAGATATATATAGATATATATATATATATAGATATATATATATATATATATAGATATATATATATATATATATATATATATATATATATATATATATATATTACACTAAGTATTCACATACATTCATATATACATACATGTATACAAATATGCATATATACATATTTACATTAAACGTATATATATACTGTACATGCACACATACATTTATGTATACGTTTTAATATACTGTACACACACTTTATATATATATATATATATATATATATATATATATGTATATATATATATATATATATATATATATATATATATATATATATATATATATATATATATATAGATAGATATAGATTAATGAACAAATAGATCTCAAAATATAAAGTATTTAGAAAATTTGCTGAGGGTGGAGGATGAAGAAAGGAAGTGGAGAGTGTTTTAAGACTTGCAAGTGATAATGTAATGCTAAGAATGATTTACGCACGTGACTGTTGAAGATACTAAAAGATTATTAGAATGTTAAAGAAAAGAAAGACACCAAGAATTAGAGTAAAATGATAAAGAAAGGACAGACAGCAAAAAACTGGTGTGATTACAAACTGTCTGCTGCAGTATGTCCGTTGTACTGTGATTGATTGGCTGATTAGGTTTGTTATGTATTTTTGGTTGAGGAAAACTACTAAAGAAATGGGCGAGTGGAATAATTGTTCCACTGTATATGTGCAAAAGTAATCATTTTTACCTCCACAAACGAAGGTGGAAGGAGGTAATGTTTTCGCCTTTTTGTGTGTATATGTTTGTTTGTGAACAGCTTCCTGAACACAATTACAATAGCCGAGTAATGAAACCTGCAGGGATTAACTGATATACAAAAAGCTGGAAATTATTAAATTTTGGAAGTCAAGGTCAAAGGTTAAGGTCACGGTTAAGCAAAATGTCCAATTCACGTAATCAGCAAAAAGTTTGGACATCGTTGTCACAAGACTTCAAACTTGAATCATATTAGAGTATATGAAAATCCGCGCATATTGATACATGTTAAGGGCAAAGGTCAAGGTCAAGCAAAAGGTCCAGAAATAAGCTGCCAAGGCGGAGGTCTGCACGCTACTAAGTGCCCCTCTCGTCCTGTCGTGTGGATGTGATAAAGATTGCAGAAAAATCCCATTTAGGACTCTTTAAAACTTATATCGTGATGCTTTAAATAGGCATAAGCGACATTCCTTCATTAACACGTTTCAAAAGAATAATAACGACCAAGAACCAAAGTTCTTGTTGAGGATTCACATTCGAGCGTATCAAAATCCACGCCAATTAATACATGTTATGGTCAAAGGTCAAGGTTGAGCAAAAAGTCTAGATATCAGTTCTTGTTGAGGAGCTCAAGAATTCGCACCTTTAAAAGCAAACGTTCAGGGCATTACCTTCAGGATGCATTTTGTGCTGACTGAAATAGATTTCTTTTCAACACAGCCCTGTTCAGGACACTCGTATCGGGGCGAAAACTTGCGAAATGGGTCCGGGACGGGATTGAAGGGGGGGGGGGGGGAAATTGCATTGATAATTCTGAAGACGCCTGCTGGGTTTATCAATCCTTCCCCTGGCCGTAATTTATCCAGTTCCGAAGAAAGTTTCCTGCTCTTAGGGCCGATTCATAATCTTTTTCAAAACTCGAGCGAGAATGATAATGTACAGGTGGATATTTTCGCAACCTATACTCAAATTTCATCATGACAATATTTTGCGTACCCTAAAATACATATGACTTAAGTAGTGTCTTTTAACAATCTTATGAGGAAAATGGTAATGCATCTTAGCACCGGAATCTTTCTACAAGAGATTTTAATTTTTAACAAAATCCGTTAACTGGTAAATAAAATGTATTCTAATTTTCCTTAAGTAAAAGTGTAGGAAAAAAAATGAAACCTAGGTAAATTTGATTTTACGGTGGTATAGTATAAAATGCAGTCAAAATCAAAAGTAATTCATAGTAATTAGCTAATGTAAAACATAGGAATAAAAGTTTAATAAACCACAATATATCAAAAGGGCAAACAATTTTCTGTTTATCTATCTATTCATCCATATAATTTCCACCCAAATCTTTCAAAAGACAATAAATAATCTCTTTCTAAATTATAAAATAGTAAAATAAACTATTTCGCGTATTCCTCACTTTATAGAAATTCGATGCGTGAACTTGCTTTTGCAGGATATTGAAAAAAAATGAAGTCAATGTCATATCCCCATTAGCAATTTCTTTAAAGTAGCTAATATGTTATCTATACAGTACTCATTTTAAGACTTAATTGGTATCCAATTGTGACCCTTGCAGTATCCAACAATAGACTGGAAAATACTTTGCAAGGACCGAACCCATGAAATTTACATTTATGGCAAATTAATAACGCATCTAGTAAGCCAACACGCGCAACAAACGATATCTATGCATAAATATGCAAAACTAATCTCGCCCAAGATAACGTGAGGGGACATAACCCATTAGCCCTTATGAAGTCCCTCATTAAGGGTCAAAATCCATGAAATTCGAAGATAGTGGCTAACGTCGATGCTGCTTAGTCAGGCCTCCTCATCTGCGTTAACCATAATGGTGGAAGTCCTTTAATATCAAAACTTCTACCGAGGATGGAGGAGATGGGCGGAGAATCTATCAGGTCTCGAAGCTGATAGGAGAAAATGTCTATCGGTATTATTTGCTTCATTTGCCTTTAATAATGTGATAGATGAAGTGATCACTTCGACTACATTAACTTTGATGTCACTGCTTCGGGATCAGAAGACTGAGTACGCAAAGTACTGATGTGAGTACGAAAGATTTCTTTCTTTTTTATGAGAAGCAGAGAGAGAGAACTCCTCCCCTTTATTGAGAGAGAGAGAGAGAGAGAGAGAGAGAGAGAGAGAGAGAGAGAGAGAGAGAGAATCCCTTTTAAGTATCGGCAGCAGACACTAGAGTAGAAGAAAGAACACCCAAAAAAAGATATCACCAAAACAATACATGAGAGGAGAAGCTGAGGAAAATATAAATATCCTCTAAATATGATATAGGCTACAAATAAAAACAATAAAACATGAAATATAAGACAAAATATCTACCATGTGCCTCTAGACAATATATATATATATATATATATATATATATATATATAAATTTCTACCTCATACTTGGGATCGAACGCTAGCCCCTTCTAATGAAAGGCCAGGTTGAAACCAACCATGCCACGAGAGCCCATAAAAGGAAATCTGAACCTGACACTAATCTAGCTGTCCGAGGATTTACCTGGTGAGACATCAGTCTCTTTACCAGCGAGTTTTACCCGATTTCCCCGGGCCACCACGTGACACAATTGGTAGTAATTCATTCAAATTACCCCTAATGAGTCAATATGGATAAATATCAACACAACATCGTGTTCAAATAGAAATAAATTTCTACCTCATACTTGGGATCGAACGCTAGCCCCTTCTAATGAAAGGCCAGGTCGAAACCAACCATGCCACGAGAGCCCATAAAAGGAAATCTGAACCTGACACTAATCTAGCTGTCCGAGGATTTACCTGGTGAGACATCAGTCTCTTTACCAGCGAGTTTTACCCGATTTCCCCGGGCCACCACGTGACACAATTGGTAGTAATTCATTCAAATTACCCCTAATGAGTCAATATGGATAAATATCAACACAACATCGTGTTCAAATAGAAATAAATTTCTACCTCATACTTGGGATCGAACGCTAGCCCCTTCTAATGAAAGGCCAGGTCGAAACCAACCATGCCACGAGAGCCCATAAAAGGAAATCTGAACCTGACACTAATCTAGCTGTCCGAGGATTTACCTGGTGAGACATCAGTCTCTTTACCAGCGAGTTTTACCCGATTTCCCCGGGCCACCACGTGACACAATTGGTAGTCATTCATTCAAATTACCCCTAATGAGTCAATATGGATAAATATCAACACAACATCGTGTTCAAATAGAAATAAATTTCTACCTCATACTTGGGATCGAACGCTAGCCCCTTCTAATGAAAGGCCAGGTCGAAACCAACCATGCCACGAGAGCCCATAAAAGGAAATCTGAACCTGACACTAATCTAGCTGTCCGAGGATTTACCTGGTGAGACATCAGTCTCTTTACCAGCGAGTTTTACCCGATTTCCCCGGGCCACCACGTGACACAATTGGTAGTAATTCATTCAAATTACCCCTAATGAGTCAATATGGATAAATATCAACACAACATCGTGTTCAAATAGAAATAAATTTCTACCTCATACTTAGGATCGAACGCTAGCCCCTTCTAATGAAAGGCCAGGTCGAAACCAACCATGCCACGAGAGCCCATAAAAGGAAAACTGAACCTGACACTAATCTAGCTGTCCGAGGATTTACCTGGTGAGACATCAGTCTCTTTACCAGCGAGTTTTACCCGATTTCCCCGGGCCACCACGTGACACAATTGGTAGTAATTCATTCAAATTACCCCTAATGAGTCAATATGGATAAATATCAACACAACATCGTGTTCAAATAGAAATAAATTTCTACCTCATACTTGGGATCGAACGCTAGCCCCTTCTAATGAAAGGCCAGGTCGAAACCAACCATGCCACGAGAGCCCATAAAAGGAAATCTGAACCTGACACTAATCTGGCTGTCCGAGGATTTACCTGGTGAGACATCAGTCTCTTTACCAGCGAGTTTTACCCGATTTCCCCGGGCCACCACGTGACACTCGCTGGTAAAGAGACTGATGTCTCACCAGGTAAATCCTCGGACAGCTAGAGTAGTGTCAGGTTCAGATTTCCTTTTATGGGCTCTCGTGGCATGGTTGGTTTCGACCTGGCCTTTCATTAGAAGGGGCTAGCGTTCGATCCCAAGTATGAGGTAGAAATTTATTTCTTTTTGAACACGATGTTGTGTTGATATTTATCCATATTGACTCATTAGGGGTAATTTGAATGAATTACTACCAATTGTGTCACGTGGTGGCCCGGGGAAATCGGGTAAAACTCGCTGGTAAAGAGACTGATGTCTCACCAGGTAAATCCTCGGACAGCTAGATTAGTGTCAGGTTCAGATTTCCTTTTATGGGCTCTCGTGGCATGGTTGGTTTCGACCTGGCCTTTCATTAGAAGGGGCTAGCGTTCGATCCCAAGTATGAGGTAGAAATTTATTTCTATTTGAACACGATGTTGTGTTGATATTTATCCATATTGACTCATTAGGGGTAATTTGAATGAATGACTACCAATTGTGTCACGTGGTGGCCCGGGGAAATCGGGTAAAACTCGCTGGTAAAGAGACTGATGTCTCACCAGGTAAATCCTCGGACAGCTAGATTAGTGTCAGGTTCAGATTTCCTTTTATGGGCTCTCGTGGCATGGTTGGTTTCGACCTGGCCTTTCATTAGAAGGGGCTAGCGTTCGATCCCAAGTATGAGGTAGAAATTTATTTCTATTTGAACACGATGTTGTGTTGATATTTATCCATATATATATATATATACATATATATATATATACATATATATATATACACACACTTCTTTTTTACTTAAATTTGAAACAATCATATTACTTTGATATCTAGTAAAAAAAATAGAGAAAATCTCAGTCTGGGAAAGTAAAACAGAGTTTACAGCGACCAAAGAAATTACCGAGTTTGAAAGGGACTCGATCCCCGGTCTGGCGTTCACAGTCAGAGACATTACCAAATTAAATAAACTTCAACGCAATTACAATACAGACATATCACTACATGCACAAGATTTGCGGACTTTTTAAAACCCAGAAACAAAGTTGAAAATTCTCAGTCTGGTAAAGAAAAACATTGTATTTGAAACTAATATATTTTCAAAGAAATCCAGTCGTTTATAGTTATACCAGCAAATTGAATAAATCCACTTTATCGTCCATGTCGCTGAAAATGCACCACTTATATTATTATTATTATGATTATTCCTAGCCAAGCTACAACCCTAGTCGGAAAAGCAAGGTGCTATAAGCCCAAAGGCTCCGATTGGGAAAAATAGCACAGTGAGGAAAGGAAATAAGGAAATAAATAAACGATGCGAAGAAAATAGCAATAAATTATTTTAAAAACAGGAACATGAAAACATATGTCATATAAAATTTCAACATAACATTTGCTGCAAGGAATCAATACATTGTGTCTATCGTTAACATTTATTGCAATTCCGTATATCACTTGTTTTTTTCCATCTTTTAAAGTGTCCCAAACACCGCTGCCAGAATGCATTGTATACATGGAAGTCATTATATACGTGCTAACCAATAGACTAAAACGGAAATTGGACAAAATTTGCAAAAATAAAATCCAATCTCTGTTAACCTTAAATTTTTTCACACTAAAATCCAGAAAAAGATTCTTTTCGCAATCCTATTAAATGGATAACAGGGCCATATTTTCTAATGGACTAGGCTAATTTTTGCCGTTTCCATCCCTCCCCCAAACATTTCATGCAAAAATAGGAAATCTCTCTCGCTCTCTCTCTCTCTCTCTCTCTCTCTCTCTCAAGTACGTTCAAAAATAAGAACCACCCTCTCTCTCTCTCTCTCTCTCTCTCTCTCATACGTCCAAAAATAGAACTCTCTCTCTCTCTCTCTCTCTCTCTCTCTCTCGTACGTCCAAAAATAGAACTCACTCTCACACACTCTCTCTCTCTCTCTCTCTCTCTCTCGTACGTCCAAAAATAGAACTCTCTCTCTCTCTCTCTCTCTCTCTCTCTCTCTCTCTCTCCTGTGCGTTTAAAGCTGACATCAATGTCAATTCCAAAATATGTGGCAAACTAAAGTCTTGAATATTTAATATCCTTAATTACCTTCTCAATAGAATAACATAATTAACTGAAAAATAAACACCGGTTAATCAGTACACAAACACTGCTTTCCTTCCATAAAGACATTCGTTTTGAAAAACATTACAAAGAGAAGGATAATATAAAAACATTAATTTAAAAAAATCATAAAAATTAGATGGAATAACAAAACACAGCTTACATTTAATACTAAAATAAGATTCTAAAATGTAATTTTTCTTACTTAAAAGCATTAAAATATCCTTTCATGAAAAGAAACTATTGAAACTATTTCAAAATTGAGAGGATTATCTTTTTTATAGAAAAAAATGATCGGTTACATATAGAATAAATATTTCGAAAGTGATTTACTTTTCATATCTAATAGAGTAAAACATTTCCTTTTTTTCTGAGTGATATGCACCAAAAATATCCTCTAGCTCATTCAACAATAAAAATTACACATTTTTCATTCTATTTTATATTCAAAATGCAAAAATACTTTCTATTAATTCAATATTTACAAACATAAATCCAATTCTACCTTCAATTTCCTGCAAATTAAATAACCTATCAAAATTAATAACTTTATAATACTTATTGGTTTAACTGAATTTTGTAAGGCATTGCTAATATATTCTTCATGTATCTATTAATAAAGTGATTAATAATCATTCACTCAAATCACTTGACATTCAATTTTGCCAGACTGGTTGCAAGATTAGAAATGGGAAAAAAATAAATACTATTCAAATTGGTGATCAATATCTAATACTATGCTACGTCATTCCTTATTCCATGAGGGATTATTCTTAAACATGTTCCTTACGTACTTAATGATTATGAGCTACTTTCCCAAATAAGTTATAAGTATTGTAAGTAACATGATCCCAAAGTCATTGCGCCTATCATTTTCGCAAGAAAAATTCTGCTGGCATTGTCAGGTATGGGAAAGAGCACAGTAATCAAATGAAAGAAAGATTATGAAGGAAATACAATTAAACACGTATGCAAATGAGCCATTAAACCCATTTGAAACAATTAACATCTTTACCACCCATGGTAATACGCTGGTTGGGTTCACTGAGAATGAAGTGTGACCGTTACACACAACAAAAGTCTAAGATTCGCACCTAGGATGAAACAGAAAATAACATATGCATATATACATATCGTGTATGTAAAAGTACTTTTAACACAAACAAATACACATCCTAAGCACATGTGTGTGCATATATATATATATATATATACACACATATATACATATATATATATATATATATATGTAAATGTATATATATATATATATATATGTAAATGTGTGTATATATATATATATATATGTAAATGTGTATATATATATATTATATATATATTTACATATACATATATATATATATATATATATTTACATACACATATACACACACACACACACATATATATATATATATTTACATATACATACATACATATATATATATATATATATATTTACACATACATATATATATATATATATTAGCAGAAGAAGAAGAAGCAGTAGTAGTAGCTAAGCTACAACTCTATAATAGTTGGAAAAGAAGGAGCCTATAATCCC
>NC_090745.1:97425287-97437787 GCF_036898095.1 Palaemon carinicauda
TGTGAATATATGTATATATATATATATATATATATATATATATATATATATATATATATATATATATATATAATATCGTATATCATATTCACCCAGATAAAGATGAAAATTAATAAAGACACGTGAGCCTTGTTTTTAAATGCATTAGAGACTTTTAATCTATTCCAATTTCTTTTCCATTGGCCACCTGTGAAAAATAGCCGAAAAGGGAACTATATCCGGGATAATGACCGACGGAACTGCCCCACCTTTAAGACCTTAATCCATCCTCTGCTTTTGGGCTTCTCCAGATAAAATGACCGAAATATTTGAGATTCGATGCGAAAAAATAAGCTCTCAGCTGCCACTTTCGTTTGGGAGCACTATAGTTTGCATCTCCTGCTTCGGTGGCCAAAAGTATCTTATTTCAAGCACAATGATAAGTTTAATCATTCACCGGCACCCATGTAAATATAAATTTCTCCCGTTTCGTTTAAAGATCGAAATCTTTGTTTTCTCCCTAATTTTCTGTGGTTTCCCTGTTGGGTGTATATATATATATATATATATATATATATATATATATATATATATATATATATATATATATATATATATATATATATATATATATATATATATATATATATATATACACGGAAGAAAATCTTTTCGGATTTCCAAATGGCTTCAGAAGAAATAGCCATAGACTTAGCATGGAATTCTGAATGCCTTCAGAACGGAATCTCAGAACGGTATCGGAAGAAAACTTTCCCAGATTTCCAAATGGCTTCAGAAAAAATAGCCATAGACTTAGCTTGGAATTCTGAATGCCTCCAGAACGGAATCTCAGAACGCTTTCGGAAGAAAACTTTCCCGAATTTCCAAAAGTCTTCAAAGGACATAGCCGTATACTTAAACATGGATTTCTGAATGACTCCAGAACTGAAATTTCCAGGAGCAGTCCTGAACAACTCCTCCCCGAGCTTCAAATGACTTCTGAAGACCTGATCTTCATTTTTTCAAACGTAGGCTGCAACACCTCACAGATCTGTATGTAGCTGGCGAAATCTAACCAAGGAATTGCGCGTCAATAGGAGTAAGAGGAAATGAGTTGATGACTGGGAGAAGGATTTCACTTAACTCACAGAGATCGCATTCTGGCGGAATAGGAAGCTGCCGGTAAGAATTATATGTTACGTCTTCGGAACACCATCAACTACAAATGGCTTTGGTTGCTGCCGAAGTTGCCGATCGTTCGTTTTATATTGCCCGACCTATAGAAAGACACGGGATCTTCCGTTGGCAGCTGAGCTTTGAAAATCGTAATGTATGCGCCTTGAAGGATCATTTGATTGGGCTTTTGCGACGATGTCTTATTAAAGGAGACTCTTGGAAAAAGTACAAGGCTTTGTATCGGTATAAAAACGGATTGCAGGGAATGAGGAGGGAGGCAGAATAGTTCAACTGAACGGTGAGTGACGTGTAGTTCAACAGGATTGTCCCAAAATTCGCCATTGAAGTAAGGACATATCCAGACGACATTGGTAAATATATCATGTTGCTCGTCATTTACTTTGGCATGATAGTGTATGCGGAGAAATCGATAGTATTCATCTCCTTACTCATTGCCCAGATAGGTAAAGAATAAATGCCTTCAATTTCCCTGAGGAATCTGACGAAGTGAGGACTCGCGGCACTGAAATCTCTTTTGAAATCTAGAAGGACACTGACGAACTAAGGAAAAGAGACAATGAAATCTCGAAAGAAACAGATAATCTAATGAAAGATGATCTTGAAAACTAGAAGACAGGAGAGAACAGCGAAGAGGAGCCTCTAATGCCAGAGGTAAGACACCTAAAAATAGAGAGCCTCTAATGCTAGAAGTAAGGCACCTCAAAATATAGATCGAAGATCTCTAATGCTAAAAGTATGGAACCTAGAAATATATGTCAAAGAACTTCTAATGCTAGAAGTGTGGGAGCTAAAGAGAGAGGTCAAAGAACTTCTAATGTTAGAGGTGTGGGAGCTATAAAGAGGTCAAAGAACTTCTAATGCTTGAGGTGACGGAGCTGAAATGTGGTCAAAGAACTTCTAATGCTAGAGGTGTGGGAGCTGAAAAGAGGTCAAAGAACTTCTAATACTAGAGGTGTGGGAGCTAAAAAGAAGTCAAAGAACTTCTAATGCTAGAGGTGAGGGAGCTAAAAAGAAGTAAAAGAACTTCTAATGCTAGACGTGTGGGAGCTGAAAAGAGTTCAAAGAACTTCTAATGCTAGAGGTGTGGGAGCTAAAAAGAGGTCAAAGAACTTCTAATGCTAGAGGTGTGGGAGCTAAAAAGAAGTCAGAGAACTTCTAATGCTAGAGGTGTGGGAGCTAAAAAGAAGTCAGAGAACTTCTAATGCTAGAGGTGTGGGAGCTAAAAAAGAGGTCAAAGAACTTCTAATGCTAGAGGTGTGGGAGCTAAAAAGAGGTCAAAGAACTTCTAATGCTAGAGGTGTGGGAGCCAAAAAGAGGTCAAAGCACTTCTAATGCTAGAGGTGTGGGAGCTAAAAAGAGGTCAAAGAACTTCTAATGCAAGGGATGTGGGAGCTAAAAAGAGGTCAAAGATCTTCTAATGCAAGGGGTGTGGGAGCTAAAAAGAGGTCAAATAACTTCTAATGCAAGGGGTGTGGAAGCTAAAAAGAGTTCAAAGACCTTCTAATGCAAGGGGTGTGGGAGCTAAAAAGAGGTCAAAGAACTTCTAATGCAAGGGGTGTGGGAGCTAAAAAGAGGTCAAAGAACTTCTAATGCAAGGGGTGGGGGAGCTAAAAAGAGGTCAAAGAACTTCTAATGCAAGGGGTGTGGGAGCTAAAAAGAGGTCAAACAACTTCTAATGCAAGGGGTGTGGGAGCTAAAAAGAGGTCAAAGAACTTCTAATGCAAGGGATGGGGGAGCAAAAAAGAGGTCAAAGAACTTCTAATACAAGGGGTGGGGGAGGTAAAAAGAGGTCAAAGAACTTCTAATGCAAGGGGTGTGGGAGCTAAAAAGAGGTCAAAGAACTTCTAATGCAAGGGGTGTGGGAGCTAAAAAGAGGCCAAAGAACTTCTAATGCAAGGGATGGGGGAGCTAAACAAGAGGTCAAAGAACTTCTGATGCAAGGGGTGGGGAAGCGAAAAAGAGGTCAAAGAACTTCTAATACAAGGGGTGTGGGAGCTAAAAAGAGGTCAAAGAACTTCTAATGCAAGGGGTGTGGGAGCTAAAAAGAGGTCAAAGCAATTCTAATGCAAGGGGAGGGGGAGCTAAAAAGAGGTCAAAGAATTTCTAATGCAAGGGGTGTGGGATCTAAAAAGAGGTCAAAGAACTTCTAATGCAAGGGGTGTATGAGCTAAAAAGAGGTCAAAGAACTTCTAATGCAAGGGGTGGGGAAGCTAAAAAGAGGTCAAAGAACTTCTAATGCAAGGGGTGTGGGAGCTAAAAAGAGGTCAAAGAACTTCTAATGCAAGGGGTGTGGGAGCTAAAAAGAGGTCAAAGAACTTCTAATGCAAGGGGTGTGGGAGCTAAAAAGAGGTCAAAGAACTTCTAATGCAAGGGGTGTGGGAGCTAAAAAGAGGTCAAAGAACTTCTAATGCAAGGGGTGTGGGAGCTAAAAAGAGGTCAAAGAACTTCTAATGCAAGGGGTGTGGGAGCTAATAAGAGGTCAAAGAACTTCTAATGCAAGGGGTGGGGGAGCTAAAGAGAGGTCAAAGAACTTCTAATTTAAGGGGTGGGGGATAGATGTCGCCAGAGAGGCTTTGGGGAAGGCGCGGCGGCGTCTGTGTTCTTTCTGATGCGTAAACTTAATTAAATACAAGTAAAAACGGGGCATTAAATACGTATTATAAATACTAAACTCTTTCTTATCTTGACAGCACAAATGAAATCTTAAAAGTTCCAACATGTAACTAAGCGCTCCCGAAACACGAGTCAACCTTTTACTTCTGCTTGGAGGATATCCTCACAAGTAAAAGGTAATCATTATGAATATGGAAAGAAAGATTTGCTTATACTTCTACCTTTTGCTTCAGAGAATTACCTTGTATTTCTACCTTATGCTTACAAGGATATCCTTCATTTTTATGAATACCTCCCAATATTGGGCACTAATGAAAAACAATGGGTTGTGGACGTGGCTTGAACTCCCGACTCACAAATGCGAGTCCCAAGCTAATAAAGCATTCCATAACTATCAGACTATTTACACCTACTCCCGTTAACAATACTGGCGGAATGAACTGTCATTAAAAGAAAAAACTTATTATAAAATGGGAGGACAATTTTGATCAACTATATGGAATCCGGTGAACAAGTACGTTCAGAGGCTCGTATAGAAAAGATAAAAAGGACCTATTTGTAGAGCCCTGAAAGACCCCCTAAAGGCGATCAATTCTTCCCATAACTATACACCTGGTACGTCTGACTGTTTCCAACCCACATTGACTTATTTTAGCTACAGGCTGCTCCATTTAATAAGAATCCGTGTCCTATAATCTAACAACGTGACTTAAATTACTGTCCAGCATAATCATCCGTAATTTTTATATTACACACTTAATCATGAACACCACAATCAATGCAAATTAGCTGGGTATTCACCAAAAGCTAAACTCAAGTTTCTTTTTCGAAGTATCGGCAGGGAACCTCTTTTGAACACCTGAGGTTCACGACCCCGAGTTAAACGAACCTCGGTCCCTAAAATATTAATGTGACTAATGTATACACGGGTGGACAAATTAACGAAATAACTTCGCCACTGTTTTCAAAAGATAATTAATTTTACTTATTTACGGTCCTCCACTGAACAGAGCCAATCAGATTACGTAGAGATATATTATTATGACTTTTACACGCGCGTACCGAGTTTAGGTGGATTAACTCCAATTTCTAGAGAGAGAGAGAGAGAGAGAGAGAGAGAGAGAGAGAGAGAGAGAGAGAGAGAGAGAGAGAGAGAGAGAGAGAGAGAGAACTACAAATATTTTAAAACTTAAAAGCCTTCCTAATTTTTTCTTAATCTCCATTGAAAACACAATTTAGAATAACGATATCTGTGTTTCTGCCATGGTAAAATAGTGACGACTTTTCTCTCGTGTGTATCCAATAACCTCTCGTCTTTAGCCTTTTGGGTTCTCTCTTACGGGATATAATTGCAAATTAAGTTTCCGTGTAACTGCAAGACTTTTCAAACTTGAATGCCAGCTCAGTATAATGAACTTTAACATCGGAACGAGGGTACGTTTCCAAATGAAATGGAAATAATCTTCTCATAAACAGACTCTCCTTTCCATAATGATATTTTGCTCACAGATTATATCAAAGCAGATTACTACATAGCACTAACAGCAGTGATTACATCCCAAATAAATCTGAAAGAGGATAAGACGTCAATCTTGTCTGAAGGAATCGTTTACATGCATTCTTAATGAGTATTGCTAATAAACTGGGTGCTTCCTACAGTCCTAAAATCTATTCATCTCTTAAATGCATTCAGACTGAAGAAATATTAAACAAATTATTATTGTTCTTGCAAAGGTAAATAGCTAAAGCCATTTGCTCAACACTTGTTCGCTTTGTATTTGCCCAAATTAAACATTTATACAAACAGGAAATCTGACGGACAGACTAAATATTGACCTTCAGGCATAAATTTGACAGAAATCCCATTTATTCTGCAGGGTTGGCTATAATCGCAACTTAAGTGACCAACTGACAGACAGTTACAGTTAGGTAATGATTTCCCATAGAATATACCAAGTATATTTCAAGATTTGGATCTATATACAATGCTATACAACAGTGATATAAAAATAACTTTGCCAATAGATAAAATAAAATACCCAAGCTGGTACCAGAAGTAAAAGTAGAAGTAAAAAAAGGGCATTACAAGGCATGAAAAGAGGCAAAGCAGCAGAAGTAGTCTTAACAGTTGACTTGATAAAAGATGGAAGAGATTTCATAGTAATGAAACTCGCCGAACCTTGAAACAAAATGTCTGTTTACAAGAGTGCCCTGTACCTATAGCTTGGAATTTTTTTTTAATAAAAGATGGAAGAGATTTCATAGTAATGAAACTCGCTGAACCTTAAACAAAATGTCTGCTAACAAGAATACCCTGTACCTATAGCTTGGATTTTTTTTATAATTATACTAATTCACAAAAAGACACACAAAAGACCTGAAAATTGCCGTCCAATAAGTTTACTCTCAGTAATATATAATGTATTTACAAAAAAACTTATTAGGACGAATACACAGATACCTATATTTTAATCATCCAAGAGAGCAGACAGGCTTTAAAAGAAAAAAAGTACTATTCACCAACTGACCATATCTATGTAATTAACCGGCTAATGGAAAAAAAATCGACATAGTATGGCAAACACTATGTATTGAATTAATTGATTATGAGCAAAGTACTGATTCTGTCAAAACTTCAGCAGTAATGAAAACACTTCAAAGACAAGGTATACATAAATCTTACATTAGAACATTTTCAAGATATTTATACGGGAATTACAGCTATCGTAAAACTACATAAAGTTAGAGAAAATTCCGATTGAGAATGGAAATGCAGCCGTTTCTAGTCAACTACAAGATAAAGACCTTAGATATGTCATTATTCATGAATAGGGCTTGGCCAGTTTTCATCCCTATATTAGCCAGTGTCAATTAGTGATGGTGGGAAACTTTAGTCTAATCACTCACAGAAAACCAAACTAGTATGAGTGGCCCTGACTCATATGGCTTTATTGATCATGACTATACACAAACCTTTTCACATAGTTACGGTAACCCATTCATATAATATATATATATATACATATATATATATATATATATATATAAATTATATATATATACATATATATAAATTATATATATATACATATATATATATATATATATATATATATATATATATAAATTATATATGTATATATAAACATATATATAAATTACATTCATATATATACACATATATAATATATATATACATACATAGAAATTAATTGAATAATTAGCCCATCATAAAAATAAATCACTAAAATCTATGTAGGAAACAGCCACCAGGGAAATTGGCTCCGTATGTTTGCTGATAACTAGATCCAAATAAAAAAAAGCTTTCAACATGATGAAGTAAAAGTAGCAACGGGTATCTTCTCAAAGCCATAATAAAACAATTCCTCAAGTTAATGGATATGCATGTTGAAATGTATGCATTTCATTCTACTCTGTACTGTACTTTCAAGGAACTTAATGAGGTCCAGAGGTCTAACATTTTGTAAAATAAGCTCATTTAAAAATATTTGACACTGATACATTGACGCTTTGGCCTTATTAGTTTATGTAAGAATAATGAAATAAGTTTCTTTGCCTAACAGGTTATGTCATTCTTTAAAATTTCTGGGCAGTTTATTAATTAGAAAGTTTTATGTTATTTATTTACTGCAGTACTTATCCGAGACTAAGTAAATGAATCAATTCGTAGTATTTAGCTCATATGTCGATACACATGTAAACATATATTACAACACAATGAGCCAATCAAATTCAGCCACTACAATCACCTACCTGTCAATAGTGGCCATTTAAAAGTCACAAGATGTTTTGAAGGTCCATATCCTCCAAAAGTCACCAGAATCTTAAGTCTAAATTCTCCAAAAATAACAAGAATCCTTGCAAGTCTACATCGTCTTGGACCAATAAGCTCGTTGCCAACTGTTGTAATTGCAAGTAACGCTCCACTGGTAACATGGTTTATCATATTTCAGTCACGCCTATCGAAGCTTCGAATTTCTATGGCTGACCAAATATTTGCAATGACAATCAGTCAATGGCATCAAATTCCGTTGAAACACACAGCACTACACTAAACACAACCAACTATTTCATAACTACACGCGCGACTACCTTACGACCAACTCAAATGACTACGAATAGAAGGTTACGCTGAATGACCAAAACAACCAAGAATTTTGCCGGACAAGCGAATTACCCAATAACATAATCGTCTTTGACGCTGATTCAATCATTTAACGATCATATCAATATAGTTTTCAGGACTTTGAACGCTAAAAACCTGTATTATTGTTTTGTTTTACCAGACGAGCCTTGGAAACTTCAGATAGAAAAATTCGATCACTCGCACCTTCAACCAGCAAACAACTTGTTATCAATTTGGAGCCCAAATGCCATAATAGGTATTTCTCTTTAAACTTTGTAGGGGACGCATTTCAGCACGCACACATGCACACACACAGACACACACACACACACACACAAATGCAGCCGTTTCCAGTCACTGCAGGATAAGGGCCTCAGACATTTCCTTATCTATGTCTGGGGGTTGTCCATTTTAATCACCACGCTAGCCACATCGGATTGATGATGGTGGGAGATATTAGTTTAATTACTCACATCGAATCAACCTATATATATATATATATATATATATATATATATATATATATATATATATATATATATATATATATGTATGTATGTATGTATGTGTGTGTGCACGCGCGCGCGCGCGCGAGCGAGAGAGAGAGAGAGAGAGAGAGAGAGAGAGAGAGAGAGAGAGAGAGAGAGAGAGAGAGAGAGAAAATTAAAACCTTGATTAGAGCTAGTACATTCGTCTATCTGACAATTTTAGTGAATGTGAGTAAGCTGATGACAATAGACGAAAGTTCCAAATCTAATAAAGATTTTCACTTCTGTTTCAGCTAATATAAATATATATATATATATATATATATATATATATATGTATATACATATATATATGTATATATATGTATATATATATATATGTGTGTGTGTGTATATTTATATATATATATGTATATATATTTATATATACATATGTATACATTTATTTATATATATATATATATGTATGTATGTATACACATATATATGTATATATATATGCATATATATATGTGTATATATATGTATATATATGTATGTATATATATATATATATATATATATATATATATATATATATATATATATATATATATATATATCGTTTTAGACACCTTAGCAAATGACACATAGCAGTTAGTTAGATGACAACGTTACCTCCTAACAATTCTTAGCATGAAATATAATGAAACTGCTTCAAAACCCAACTAACTAAAAAAGAAAATAGTATACTGTATAACAAGGAAATAATCGAAACTCTAAGATGTACATTAGGAACATATCTAACTAAAAGAGGTAACGGTGTTCTTTAGATTATTAAAATATCTCTTTAGTTCTTTAGATTATTGAAATACCTCTTTAGTTCTTTAGATTATTATAATATTTCTTTAGTTTTTTCATTATTAAAATACTTCTTTAATTATTATGATTATTAGAATTTTTCTTTAGCTCCTTGGATTACTAAAATATTTCTTTATTTCTTTAGATTATTAAAATATTTCTTTATCATACAAAATTTTCTTGTTACGATTAACCCATGTAAATGATTATAAGTAGATGAAATGTTAAGAAGATAGATTATATATTGTAAAGATTTCGAGAGTAGAAACATAAATGAATACTGCATAAATATGTAAGATTTAATCATTTGATTGACAGCATTCCAAGCCTGTACAAATTAGATGAAATGCTTCTGCGCTGTTCTACGTAAGTAACGATGTAAACCGATTGACTGCTTTAAGCCACTAACCATGAAAATGTTTAAAGTGTAGTACGTAAGAGTTTGACAGTCTTTTGTTTCGCATTTTCCTTCAATCTGTTCTGGATTTTTCATCCATATGTAACGGTAATATTTAATAAATTTTATATATATATATATATATATATATATAAATATATATAAATACATATATATATATATATATATATATATATATATATATATATATATATATATATATATATATATATATATATGTGTGTGTGTGTGTGTGTGTGTGTGTATGTGCGTGTGTGTGTGTAATGTACTATTGAAATCATCCTGGTTTCGTAATCTATTAGACTAGAGTTCAAGCCCCATTCAAGGTCGATAGTTTCTAGATGTGTCTGCTACCTCACCCCACTTGTGAGTAAAGAGCACCTTTAGTTCTCCTCTAGTTTTTTCCCAAGTTCATTATATTCTGTGGAAGAATTTTCAAGCCTGTTCGTGGCTTTCAGGTTCATTCCATAAGATTCCATTGTCTATAAATGCCATACATAGTAGTTTGTCATAATCAGTTGATTTTTTCCATTTACTGGTTAAATTACATAGATATGGTAAGTTGATGAATACTTGCCCCTAAAACGTAACTGCTTCCTTGGCTGATTAAATCATATATATGCTATATATATACATGCTATATATATATATATATATATATATATATATATATATATATATATATATATATATATATATGTGTGTGTGTGTGTGTGTGTGTGTGTGAGTGTGTGTTGTAATAAGAATGATTTAGTATAATGTCTTACATAAATGAGTGACCAATTAAATATAAGAAAATTAAATGTTTGTGACCTTTCATCGAAATTTTCGTATTTAGTGTAAATAAAATACTCTTACAGTCTGCAAATTTTTTTTGATAGGTAACAGCCACTTCGGAATAGGAATAGCAAGCGACGGCGTTCCGCTATTTCCATGATCCAGGCAAGACTGGAATCGTCCCTGGACGAAATACTGTTATCAAAGCTATTCCCCGCAAATCTACTACCACGGCACACCGTAATAACGTCGACTGGTTTCCGAAGCGAGGCCAGTTTCAGTTGTATATCCAGCTGCAGCAAATCAAAATCGTTGTTCCGCACACAGCGTATTCGGGCATCCTTCAGTTGCAATTAGTCACGACTACGGGGTAATCA
The DNA here is from genome assembly GCF_036898095.1 of Palaemon carinicauda. Classification (NCBI taxonomy): domain Eukaryota; kingdom Metazoa; phylum Arthropoda; class Malacostraca; order Decapoda; family Palaemonidae; genus Palaemon; species Palaemon carinicauda. Next base: position 97,436,124 of record NC_090745.1, read on the forward strand.
CAACAGCTCTTCATATTCGTTACTTTTTATTCCATAAACATGTCTTCATTGGAATTAATTCTTTGATGAGCAAAATAAAACTTCATTGTGTTATGAATTCAGATGTCCTGTTTCATTAGACTGGTTCTCATTTCTATCATCCAAGCCAAGTTCCCGTTACCCGGGCATCTCTTATTAAATCATTCACCTAATCAATGGCTTTCAAATTTTTAGTTTATTATATGAAATATAAAATCTTCTACTTAATGGCATAACCACCCTTTTCTTGAACACGATTGGTTCCTCGGCGACTACAGTTATATAAGCGAGCACAGGTACGTATAAAGAAAAAAGGATTTCGCTATTTTACCCTCCTTACAGTTTTCCTTATATATAATAATTGCATGATTTTCTCGTCATGAATATAGTTACAATATATCTTATACTAAGGAAAAACTACAATTGGGAGATTCCACAATTAATTATGGGCAATAATTTTGAATGCAAGTTGAAGGAAACACTAAAATATCCATGGAGATCCTTACGTAAAAAGTAATATGTACATTCATGATATGCTATTTCTACTTGACGGAGTAATGTAAAATGAATACCAAATGCTGTAACCATATAGAAGAAATGCATTGTTAAAAATACATAAAACAACCATGAATTCATGTGACCAGCGGGAAAATTTACCATAATGTTTTATTGACCATTTGGGAAATCCTCAACGTTCATTTATCAAATATTATTGTATTATCTCTCATACCAGGTATGCATCATCTACCTTTGATCTGAGGGCTGAAAAAAAAGACGAAAAAAAAAAATGGTTCAACTATGAAGGCAGCAATACAGCTGTCTCCTTAAGGATGAAAGGTTGGGTGCCAGGGAAAACACCGTCAGAAAAAGATTTACAAAGCTTGGCAGAAGGGAAAGAACAGCAACAATCCGAGGATTACTAATGTCCGAGGTGAATATGGGAAACAGGTGGTGTTTCTTATCCGCCAAAGTAACAGCAAAATCATATGCTCCTCAATTTTACGTTAAGGAATAAAATAGATTAAGATGTTGGTGGATTTTCGCAAACGATTTATTTCAGGAACGAGCGCATGTTTTTACTAAGAGATGACATATCTGTCCAGGAGTTACAATGCGTCTTTGTTTTTTATGAAGGAATACTCCTCCCCTTTTCCTATATAAACATCTCAACAATTTTGGTGGTTTTTATACTTGAGTCCCATCTAGATATATGCCGTGCATTATGGATATCTTTTGTTATGTAATACCACTCTGAACATGATTTAATCGTTAAATTATTCCATGGTGATATTTTGCCTTTACGAGTCGCGTATTCACTAGTAGATTTAACTAGCAATATATATATATATATATATATATATATATATATATATATATATATATACATACATATATATATATATATATATATATATATATATATATATATATATATATATATACACACACTTGTTGAATATATAATGTGTCTGAAGATTAAGATTAAAAACCTTTCAATGTAAAATATTTATTCAATGTAGACGACTATTTCATCCATTACTTCGTAGATATAGTCATAAATTTCGCATCTTTATGTATCTGTTTACAATCTTTCAAAAAAGGCATTATTTTCCCTACCCTTTTCATAATACAAATATTTATCATGA
>NC_090745.1:97442787-97462787 GCF_036898095.1 Palaemon carinicauda
CATTAAGGGCTTAGATCGTTAATATTACACTGGAGCATACACCGCAGATTCATGAAAAAGATAAATAAATAAATATTTACATAACAAACAAATGAATGAACAAACATTCAAGCAATACATGTATAAACAGTAGATAGGTACATTCAAAGAAAGGTGTACATTAAAAATTTCTATAGTGAAAGTACAGAGGAAAAAGATTCTGTGGATCAAGTTTTGGTAATGAAACTGTTATGTGAGAGGTCTGAAAACGGAGAGAAAAATTTGTCTTGCAGGTTCTTAAAAAAACATCGCGGTATATCTAATAGCGAGAAAATGAGAAGGGTCTTCAGGGTGTTAGAAATTGTAGATGTTGTTAAGTTAAAAAGTCTGGTACATAAGGGGCATTGAGACGCTTGGTAGCCTATCTTTATGGAAGGATTAATGTATAAGGTTGAATGAATGAAATCAGATGTTGGTGCACATTATTATTATTATTATTATTATTATCATTATTAACCAAGCTACAACCCTAGTTGGAAAAGCAGGATGCTATAAGCCCAGGGGCCCCAACAGGGAAAATAGCCTAGTGAGGAAAGGAAACAAGGGAAAATAAAATATTTTAAGAACAGTAACAAAATTGAAATAGAAATTTCATATATAAACCATAAAACTTTAAAAAACCAGAGGAAGAGAAATAAGATAGAACATGGTATCTGAGTTTATCCTCAAGCAAGAAAAAACTACCCAAGACAGTGGAAGACCATGGTACAGAGATTATAACACTACCTAAGACTAGAGAACAATAGTTTGATTTTGATGTGTTTTTCTCCTAGAAGAACTACTTATCATAAATAAAATGAATCATGGATATATTGTGAACAGACTGGTGTCTGGATATGAAAGTGATGACTACGAATATTTGATAAAAACTGCAGGTACCATTGAAAGTTTGAAAGTGTTTTCAAGAGAGCAAATAGAATATTAAATGCGAGAAACAGTAAGGTCATTAAGATAAATAGAAAGCTGGAAGATGGAACAGGATGGCGATTCCATTTTTATTAGATTTGAAAACCTCAAGCAATGACACTGATGAACCAAGTTTCGTATTTCCATCGCAACTGCTTCTTGCAAAACGTTAGATTTTTTTACTTACAAACTTTGCTCAAGAATAGTTATCATGGATGCTTTTTTTGATTCCTCTGGCAGGAGAGAAGAAGATGAACACATACCAAGTTCATGTGATAAAATTGTAAGTTGTTTACTTTTTGTGCTGTGGAAGACTGGATTTCATATAACCTTTAACCAATTCCTAAGAGAAGGACACTCCAAAATCAAACCATTGTTCTCCAGTCTTGAGTAGTGCCATAGCCTCTGTACCATGGCCTTCCATTGTCTTGGGTTAGAGTTCTCTTGATTGAGGGTAAACTCGGACACACTATTCTATCTTATATCTCTTCCGCATTTTTTGTTAAAGTTTTTATAGCTTATATAAGAAATACTTATTTTAATGTTGTGACGGTTCTTGAAATATTTTATTTTTCCTTGTTTCCTTTCCTCGCTGGGCTATTTTCATTGTTGGAGCCACTGGGCTTATAGCATCCTGCTTTTCCAACTAGGGTTGTAGCTTAGCAAGTAATAATAATAATAATAATAATAATAATAAAAATATAGCAACACCAGTAATATTTGATAAGTTGAAATTTGCAGCTTTCAAAAAAAAAAAGGAGAAAAAAATGGATTACTTCAGTCAAGATCACTAGTTAATTCTGTAATTTTGGTTGACAGGAAACTAATGTGATGTATTTCCATGAGAATAAAATCTTGATTAAGCTCGAACAAATGTTTGGAAGACAGTGCATTCACATCAGTAATATCTCATTTGTTAAATGAAAATTTTGTATTATAATCTTCAGGGAGTTCTTCTCTGATCTCTAGCCTTTCATTGGTTAAGATCGTGTCAAAATTATTTTAAGTTTACGTTAAAACACAAATCTCAACAGCTGGCTGTAAGGTACTAAAAAAACCGAAATGAATACAAATAAGGTTTATTCAACAAGACAACGAGCTTATAAACATACAGTTGAGAGCGAGAATGAAACCAAATTCAAACCGTTTAAAACATGCGATGGAGAGCTTAAACAGGTTTCTATTATCAGTGCAGAGAGAGAGAGAGAGAGAGAGAGAGAGAGAGAGAGAGAGAGAGAGAGAGAGAGAGAGAGAGAGAGAGAGACAAAAAAAAAGAAATTACAATGTGCGAGCATGTATGAACACGTGCGTTACAATAAAAATAAATTTTCTTCCCCATAGTTTAAGAGAATTTATGAAATTTATCTTATCACGTATGAAAGAATTACCACTCTTAAAAAAGTATCTATGAATCTGTAATAGGAATATGGAACTCTCCGCAATTTGAAATCATACAGTTCTATTAAGCCGATAACAATTTTGTCTCCCAAACATAGGAAATCCTAACACTTTCCTTTATTAAAAATATTTAATACAGTTTGGTCGAGGGATTGTGAAGAGCACAGGTATATTGTCAAGAACTAACATCTTACACATATTACGATAAGCAAAATAATGTATATCGTCATCTGTCGATTAATGAAAGAAAAATATTAGAATAAAAAGGTAATTCAAAATGTAATCGGGTTATCTGTAAAATAGATATGAGATTGTGATAAAGAATTCCTTTATTCAAAGTTAGCTAAACTGAACCCATCTATGTGATACAACCCAATGCGTTTAAGCGTTACAGAACTACAGCCTGATATTGTAATAAGCAAATGTCGCATACTTTAGGGGGATAGATACACGTGTTACGCCATATCTGTAAATATAAATCGAACATCAACAAAGAAAACACAAGACTGATAAATATTAAGCAGCCCGAATGCTGCTGCAATCCAGACATTCTAACAAAAATTGATATACACTGAATATATCGATCACCAAAACAATATTTGATATATAGTAAATATATCGATAAGCAAACAATACTTGATATACACTGAATATATCGATAACCAAAGAATTCTTGATATTATTATTATTGTTGTTGTTGTTGTTGTTGTTGTTGTTGTTGTTGTTGTTATTATTATTATTATTATTACTAGCTAAGCTACAACCCTAGTTGGAAAAGCAAGATGCTATAAGACCAATGGCTCCAACAGGGAAAATAGCCCAGTGAGGAAAGGAAATAAGGATATAAATAATCGATATAAGATAATGAACAATTGAAATCAAATATTTTAAAAATATTAACAGCTTTAAAACAGATTTTTCATATATAAACTATAAAAAGTTCTACCAATTCAACTACCCGATTAGGAAGATCATTCCACAACTTGTTCAGAGATGGAATGAAACTTCTAGAATACTGTGTAGCATTGAGCCTTATGATGGAGAAGACTTAACTATTAGAATTAACTGCGTGCCTAGTATTAAGAACATGATGGGACTGTCCGGTAAGATCTGAATGTAAAGGATGGTCAGAATTATAAAAAAATCCTATACAACATTCACAATGAGCTAATTGAACTACGGTGCCAGAGATTAATATTTCGATCAGGAATAAGAAATTTAATAGACCATAACTTCCTATCCAACAAATTAAGATGAGAATTAGCAGCTGAAGACCAGACAGGAGAACAATACTCGAAACAAGATAGAAGGAAAGAATCAAAATACTTCTTCAGAATAGATTGATCACAGAAAATCTTGAAAGACTTTCTCAATAAGCCAGTTTTTTTGTGCAATTGAAGAAGACACGGACATAATGTGTTTCTCAAAAGTAAATTTTCTGTTGAGAATCACACCTAAATTTTAAAAGAGTCATACAAAGTTAAAGAAATATTATCAATGCTGAGATCCGGATGTTGAGGAGCCACTGTCCTTAGCCTACTTACAATCATACTTAGTGTGTTGTTAGGATTCAAATTCATACCCCATAATTGGCACCATGCACTAATTTTAGCTAGATCTCTATTAAGGGATTCAGCAAACCCAAATCTACATCCAGGAGATGGAATTGATGCAAAGGGAGTAGAATCATCCACATATGCAACAAGCTTAGTTTCTAGGCCAAACCAAATGTCCTGTTTATATGGTATGAAAAGTAATGGGCCAAGAACACTACCCTGATGAACACCAGATATCACATTCCTATATTAACCATATACGCTGAATACATCGATAACCAAATAATACTTGATATAAAATTGAATCTATCGACAACTAAATAATACTTGGTATACACTGAATACATTGATAACCAAACAATACTTGATATACAATGAATACATCGATAACCAAACAACACTTGATATACACTGAATATATTGATAACCAGTTTCATTATTCACTTAAGATAAGAGTGATCTTTCCCGAGAATTTTGGTGATAAACACTACACACGTATTACATTGTTATACAGATGATAATAAGCAACATGAACTGATGCCAAATTAACTGTTAAATATGGAAAACAGCTGGATGAAAAGACCAGGTGAATAAGAACTTTTGTATAACATATTACGTTCCAGGAAATTTGACTCGCAAATGTGAATTATTTCCATAATAAATCCAAAAGTCATTACTTGACTTCCTGGAAATTCTGCAAGAGAACGTCGCATCATAAAAGTCACAAGAGCGCTCTAGTCGTGATAATTGGAATTTCACAATGTACGCTTGCTATTATCAGATCAAAAGATTAATGCGTAATCATCCAAGTTGCGAATAAACGATGCTATCTGAGATCTTCAAACGAAATGAGAAAATAGAGTTCTTCTTTGCATGTATCATCTGTAGTTACGTAAAAGCGTTTATAGATTATACAGGAGATATTCATTTTAATGTTGTTAGTGTTTTTAAAATATTTTTTTTCCTTGTTTCCTTTCCTCACTAGGCTGTTTTCCCGGTTGGAGCCCCTGGGCTTATGGCATCCTGCTTTTTCAACTAGGGTTGCAGCTTAGCAATTAATAATAATAATAATAATAATAATAATAATAATAATAATAATAATAATAATCTTCTTCTTTTTGTCTGCATCTTTTCCCACTTCTATGTAGGGTCAAGATGCAGACAAGAAGAAGAATAAAATTATTATTATTATTATTATTATTATTATTATTATTATTATTATTATTATTATTATTATTATTATTGATGTTGTTGTTGTAGTTGTTGTTGTTGTAATAATAATAATAATAATAATAATAATAACAAATGAAAACGCATACATTGGCGATTCCCACATTTCATTAGATACTAGAAGCTATCCACATGTTTTACTTTCACATTTCATTGCAATACCACAATGTTTAGTTACGTCAGCGTAAGCTTACCTGTCTATCTACCTCAAAATGCCATATGTCGATATAATCCAATACCAGCCAGGTTGCCCGTTCGAACTCATCTCCAAATTGGTGCGACCACTGAGACAATGGCAGTCAAGGTTGCTATCGTTCGTTCGTTCGTTTGTCCAGATTGCCCGGCAGTTACATCCGATTGGGGGCTCTTGACAAGATGCCGTAGCCCCCCATAAGTTTTGCATTTAAGTTTTCCATTTGGGGAAAATACTGATTTACAATCACCATATTTTTCAAGGTTTAATTTCTACGTATGTAACAAAATTATGTCAAGGACTCAGCCAAAAGTATGGTATTGGTAATGTGGTTTGTTGGAAAATTTTACTGACTGGTAGTGAAAATATGGAAATACATGGATTTTTAAGGCCATTTTCCTAACTCAATTTACACTAATACAGTTCTTAATTCGGATGCTTGGAAATTGTTGTCCTACGCAATTCAGATAAGAATAAAACTTTAAGTATCATATGAATAATTTGTCACGCTAAATAAGCAGGCCATTTACATATTCAATCATGGTTACCATCAAAACCTGACTTAAAACCGAGACATTGCGGTCCCTTTTTTTTCTTCTTCTTCTTCTTTTTTTGAGTAGACAAATGCATCATGTGGCTTTTCAAAGATTTCCACTGAGAGGTGGCGTGAATTTACATTTTGCATAACTTGAATGGCTCATCATTCTAATAATGACCTACACCTAGGAGATGGGTCTCCTAATTGTTACCTTTCTTTAATAACAAGTGCTCTGCTTTTAACTCCAAAAGAAATGTTAAATTTCGCGAGCAACGGGAGAAAACATCTCATGAAAAATAGATGATTCATTATTACTGATACTAAATTTTCAAACGCAAGATGGTTGATCGTAATTGGATGACGAAATAACTGGTCCTTTATGAAATAGGAAAATTACAAACGATTGCTCCCAAATAAACTTAGGAACAAGGACAGCAGGGCTTTGACTCCTAAAGTAACATATATGAAAAATATTGACATGGAAGAAAAGCAGTGACCAAGAAGGAAAAATTTGTGTGAGAAGTTCGAGTCTAAATGGAAAGTAAATGGAAACCCTTTAAGTGTAGTACATAGCTCTAAAGGGCACTTATAATATGGACACAGATTCGAAGTGCTATGACATGGAGTAGGTAATTTTTTAAAGAATGATCGGTTGCTTCCAAAAATAATTCTGAACGTGTGAATTATGGAATGGGGGATTTGGAATAAAATCGTGTTTTGAACAAGAGCATTCGAGTTTCAATGGGCTTTAATCATTCTAATGGATGGGAGGAGAAATCCTGAAATACAGAGACTGTTGATGGGGAATCTCGCAATTCTGGGAGAGAACAGGCACATAGATTGGACTTCTAACGGTCCTGGAACACGACAGAGATTCGCATTGAGAGGTGAGAAAGAGCAATTCTGAAATAGAATGGATAACATGAATGGAGAGATGCACAATTCTGGGACAGGACTGCCAATGAATATTTACAGATGAGCAATTCAGGGACATGAAGGACAAAACGGATTAGAGATGTGAGTAATTAAGGGACATGCAGGACAATGGGGATGGAGAGGTGACTAATTCAGGGACATGAAAGAAAATGGGGGTGGAGAGGTGAGCAATTCAAGGACATGCAGGACAATGGGGTTGGAGAAGTGAACATTTCACAGACATGAAGGAAATGGGGATGAAGAGGTGAGTAATTCAGGGACAGGAAAGACAATGGAGAGGGATAGGTGAGCAATTCAGGCATGGGAAGGACAATTGGAATGGTGAGGTGAGCCATTCACAGACATGAAGGACAATGGGAATGGAGAGGTGAGCGATATAGGGACAGGTAGGACAATGGGGATGGTGAGGTGAGCCATTCACAGACATGAAGGACAATGGGAATGGAGAGGTGAGCGATATAGGGACAGGTAGGACAATGGGGATGGTGAGGTGAGCCATTCACAGACATGAAGGACAATGGGGATGAAGAGATGAGTATTCAGGGACAGGATGGACAATGGGGATGGAGAAGTGACCAATTCAGGGACAGGGAGGACAAAGGGGATGGTGAGGTGAGCAATTCACAGACATGAAGGATAATGGGGATGGAGAGGTCAGCAATTCAGGGACAGGAAGGACGATGGAGATGGTGAGGGGAAATCAACAGACATGAAGAATAATGGGGATGAAGAGGTGAGTAATTCAGGGACAGAAGGGACAATAGGGATGGAGAGGTGAGCAATTCAAGGACAGGAACAACAATAGAGATGGTGAGGTGAGCAATTCATAGACATGAAGGACAATGGGGATGAAGAGGTGAGTAATTCAGGAACATGAAGAACAATGGGGATGGAGAAGTGAGCAAGTCAGGGACATGGACAAAACGGATTAGAGATGTGAGTAATTAAGGGACATGCAGGACAATGGGGATGAAGAGGTGGCCAATTCAAGGGGGACGGAGAAGTGAGCAACTAAGCGACAGTAGGGTAATATGGATGGAGGTGAGCAATTCAGGGACAGAAAGGACAATGAGAATGGACAGGTGACCAATTCAGAGACAGGAAGGTCAATGGGGATGGAAAGGCGAGCAATTCCGGGACATGAAGAACAATAGAGATGGAGAGGTGTGCAATTGAACGACATGCTGGACAATGGGGATGGAGAGGTGAGCAACTCAGGGACATGAAGGACAATGGGGATGGAGTGGTAAACAATTCCGGGATATGAAGGACAATAGTTTTGTGGAGGTGAGTAATTCTGGGACATACAGGACAATGAGAATGGAGAGGTGAGCGATTTAGGGCCGTGAAGGACAATGGTGATGGAGGGGTGAGCAATTTAGGGACATGAAGAACAATGAGGATGGAGAAGTGAGCAATCCACGGACATGAAGGACGATGGGGATTGAGATGTGAGCAATTCAGGGACAAGAAGGACAATGAGGATGGAGAGGTGAGCAATTCACGGACATGAAGGACAATGGGGATGGAAATGTGAGCAATTCAGGGACATGCAGGACAATGGGGATGGAGAGGTGAGCAATTCACGAATATGTGAAGGACAATAGGGATGGAGAGGTGAGCTATTCAGGAACAGGAAGGACAATCCGGATAGAAAGGTGAGCAATTCAGCAACAGGAAGGACAATGGGGATGGAGAGTTGAGCAGTTGAGGGACATACAGGACAACGGGGATGGAGAGGTGAGCAATTCACGAACATGTGAAGGACAATGGGGATGGAGAGGTTAGGAATTTAAGGACAGGAAGGACAATGGGGATAGAAATGGGAACAATTCACCGACAGGAAGGACAATGGGGATGGAGAGGTGAGCAATTGAGGGACATGCAGGACAATGGGGATGGACAGGTGAGCAATTCAGGGACCGGAAGGACTATGGGGATGAAGAGATGAGGAATTCAGGGACAGGAAGGGCAATGGGGATAGTGAGGTTAGGAATTCATGGACTTGAAGGACAATGGGAATGGAGAGATGAACAATTCAGGGATAGGAAGGGCAATGGGGATGGAAAGTTGAGAAATTCAGGGATAGGAATGACAATGGGGATGTAGAGGTGAGCAATTCAGGGACAGGAAGGACAATGGGGAGGGATAAGTAAGCAATTCACGAACACAAAGGCCAAAAAGGATGGAGAGGTGAGTAATTCAGGGACAGAAAGGACAATGAGGATGGAGAGGTGAGCAATTCAGTGTCAGGAAGGCGAGGAGAAAAATTCAGGGACATGAAGGACAATGGGGATGGCGAGGTGAAAAATTCAGGGACATGAAGGACAATGAGGATGGAGAGGTAAGCAATTCAAGGACAAGAAGGACAATGGGGATGGAGAGTTTATGAATTTAGGGACATGAAAACGATGGAGATGGAGAGGTGACCAATTCAGGGACATGAAGGACAATATGGAAGGAGAGGTCAGCAATTAAGACAGAGGAAGGACATTGGGAATGGGGAGGTGAGCAATTCACGGACATGAAGAACAATGGGGATGGAGAGGTGAATAACTCACGGACATGAAGGACAATGGAGATGCCGAGGTGAGCAATTCACGGACATGAAGGACAACGGGGATTGAGAGATGAGAAATTCACGGACATGAAGGACAATGGGGAGGGAGAGGTGAGCAAGTCACGGACATGAAGGACAATGGGGATAGAGAGATGAGAAATTCACGAATATGAAGGACAATGCGGATGGAGAGGTGAGCAATTCACGGAAACGAAGGACAATGGGGATGGAGAGATGAGCAATTCAGAGACGGGCTAGAAAGTGTAAGAGCAACTTGGCCTAATAAAAATATAGTCCATGAATATTCTGCTGAGGGACAGTGACTGATTTTTGTGAATGATATTGAACAGATTGATGACAATACAGAGAAGCTTCTGTAACTGTCGAGAGAGTTTGAGATTTCCATAAGCAGAGGCAGTTGAACGTGAATGTTAGTAATGGTATGATAGCAAATGAAAAGCAAGGAGGTGGAGTAAAGCTTACCAGTATTGGATGTCGAAAGAAATTAACTACAGTGGGTTTCACAGAGAGTGCAAGCACGTTTTTGGACAATAACTCTTTAACAAACACTCGTATAAATAAAAGATTTTGCTCAAATGTATTACACCCAATGCAGTAATCTATAAGATTATCATGAATCACCAACTGTAAAGAATAAAGACACCTTTTTCCCGTACCAGGAAGCTAAAACTCTATTTTTCTTAAATGGATACGAACAAAACACCAACTAAGCTCCGCCTACCCACCCCCTTCACCTCGACCCCTCTCCTTCTTTCCTTCTCATTTCTTCCTTCACAAGCCTTCCCCCACACCCCTCTCTCCTGTGTTTTTAAAATATACAATGATATATAATTGAGGATTTTTAATACCCACATATTTCTTTCGCTATATACATCTACCCCTTTGAAGGGGGTGGTGCTAGATGGGTACAGTTTCCATTTTCTCATTAAACGTTTAGAAATGAGGCTGCTAGGATCACGTTCCTTTTCATTACAGCATAACATGCTAGTATTAATTTACAGTCGATGAACTAGTGGGCAGTAGGTCGGGGTCGATGTGTAAATAAGTTAATGAATAACTTCCTGTGTCCACATACCTATTAGTCTTTCTCGCTGTACGTATTTGAAAACATAAAAACGTTCATACACATACTTGCTCTACGATTATAAACTATTTCGCATGATTTTCCTTTTACCGTGAAAGAAAAGAATCTCAAATACATATTTCCTCAAAAAACAACACAAAAAAATCTTGATAAATAAACTTATTTAATTTACCGACCAAATACCTGAACTGATCGAAAACAAAATGAAAATAATTCGCTAACTAATCGTCCTCATGAAATTAATTACTGAATTCTCAGGATTCCAAAAACTACAAGAGTCATCCAACAGCAATTACTGGAATGGAATTGCGCACCGATTGTAAAACTTTGGTGCTCAAGGTGATAAAGAAAAAAAAAAGTTTTCAAAATAAAAAATAAGTTGAAGTTGGCTGAACTTATTGATAAAGTTTGTGCTTAGGCGCGAAGAAGCCACGTCCTTAAAGGACCAAATCTGATAGAACATTTTAAGGAAACACAAGGAAAAATTCACACTTTTACAATAAATAAAATTTTTACGTCTTACATAATTTACGGAAGAATGAAAAGGCTGTATTTATACAGTAACTAAAGGAATCAAAGACAAAATTGTTCAGAATAGGTTAAAATACTTAGTGAAAAATATCTTACAATTTTGTTATAAATAGGTTAAAATAGTTAGTAAAGAATATCTGATAAATTTGTTCTGAATAGGTTAAAATAGTTAGCAAAATATCTCATAGATCTGTTCTGAATCGGTTAAAATAGTTAGTGAGGAATATCTTACAAATAACCGAATATTCCATTTCGCTGCACGGCAATACTTCTAACCTTTGGAGCAACGGGAAAGTCGTCGGCCTGTCTGAGAGAGAAGAAAAATCCCTTTAACAAGCGTCTGTTGTTGTTCTAAAATGGCCCTTTTAGATTTCTGCAGGGTTTCCTTACCTCATGCCACGCATGAAAGCTTATTTGGATGTACACTCTATAACTATATTTTCTTTGATAGCCATTCTGTTATTGATATATATATATATATATATATATATATATATATATATATATATATATACATATAAAGAGAGAGAGAGAGAGAGAGAGAGAGAGAGAGAGAGAGAGAGAGAGAGAGAGAGAGAGAGAGAGAGAGAGAGAGAGAGAGATGTATGCGCACGCGCTTTTTTATATATATATATATATATATATATATATATATATATATATATATATATATATATATATGTATATATATACATACACACATATATATATATACATATATATATATATATATATATATATATATATATATATATATATATACATATATATATACATATATATATATATATATATATATATATATATATATATATATATATATGTGTGTGTGTGTGTGTAAGTAAATTACTATAAATTAATTCTGGCAATTGTACATCATAATAGTGAATATAAATTTCTCTTTCACTTAGAATCTCATGAAATTTAATATTATGGGAAAAGATTTTAACAATACCCACCACCACCACTACAAAGAGGAATTTTTCTAATCTATCGACGACTATTAAATATCTAGTTACTCTTCATGAATTAATTCAACTAAGAAAATATGTAAAGACTGCATGGTTTTATCAAATTATAGATTCTGGAGTTTAAGCATTTGAAATAAGCACTATGAGAGTTGTTAAAAGATGATCATTGGTTGGCATCATTTTCAGTATTTTATAAGAAACGAAAATATACAATGAAATACAGACTAAAAAAGAAAATCACTTACAGGTTTTATAAAAGTAACACAAAAGATAGGCCAAAGCCTCCAACTATTGATTATTGAAACTTCTAATATGACAAATAAGATCTTTAATTATAATTCAAATAATTTTTAGCTAATGAAGATAGTAGTCTTCCATCCCAAGCCACCTCGCTACAACTTAATATTTCACAAAGCTCCCATCTATTTCAATATAGGAAACCCTAGCTCATACTAGACTAACTAGAGTAACTAGAAGTACGCAAGGCGTTCCCAAGACGAGCTCTAAACTCAATCGCTTCATCGGACCCCAACCACAACCGTCAAATATACGGCATCGTTTGAGAAAGTCCTTCCATGAATAATGTTCCTCTGGACTGAACATGACCAATTAACGTCCAGTACCTGTATGATACTAGAAATGCATGCAAACATATGAGGGAGACTTGAGGGATTGGTTAGATTAATCTATTGTTTGAGAATACACAATACAGTAGCTATCAGACCAGGCTGAAAGACAATGGAGTAGGGAAACACACGTGAATTTCCTTCAACATATCTTCAATCATATCAAAACATATTGACAAGAAAATTCTTTGATTCAAATAGAGAGAGAGAGAGAGAGAGAGAGAGAGAGAGAGAGAGAGAGAGAGAGAGAGAGAGAGAGAGAGAGAAGTATGACCATCCATTGGTTTAATTCTGATAAAATTTAATGTTAGAACCTACCTAATGTGACATCTGTAAAATGAAGCTCATAAAGTAAAATAAATGCTGTCTCTTTATTCTGATATATATATATATATATATATATATATATATATATATATATATATATATATATATATATATATACACACACACACACATATATATATATATATATATATATATATATATATATATACTTAATATATATGTGTGTATATATGCATATATCTATCTATTTATCTATCTATCTATCTATATATATATATATATATATATATATATATATATATATATATGTACTGTATATCTTTATATAGACATATTGAACTATTTACCTATATATCTATATGATTATCTATCGATATTTCTATCTATCTCTCTGTCTGTCTATCTATCTAATATATATATATATATATATATATATATATATATATATATATATATATATATATATATACATATATATATGTGAGTGTATATGTATATAAAGACAAAGGAAAAAGACAATATACACTGCCAAAATCATCCTTTAACAGCTGAATAAAAATATTAACCCCCTTTCACACGGCTAAAGAGGAAATTTATATGCAGTTTCTTGAACATTCCCATTCAGATGATGTCATTCAAGTATATCTTTCATGCATTTTCTAAATTACTGATTATTGAGGCCCTTTCATTCCATTGCCTCTCCCACTAAGGCATCTAGAAATTCCTAAACATTATCTCTCATTCCTCAAAACACTTACGATTCATAATAAATCTATTCTCCAACCTACGTCATTCCTACTTTTTTTTTTATTAATTTTTATTTTTTATAATTTTGTTTATAATTTTTTTGATCAAGCAACATAAGACTTTAGATTTACAAACATATTCAAAGCTTCTATGTACCCCTATATTTCTAACCTTGTTCCAGATAGTCTACAAAAAATTATATAAACAGCTTCAATATTTTTTGTGATTATCATTCAATTCATACTATTATCAATACAAACGGTATGAGAGAAAGAAATTACGGAATGCATATTAAATTTGCCCAATAATAAAAATCATTCATATATATATATATATATATATATATATATATATATATATATATATATATATATATATATATATATATATATGTAAATATCACCCACGAATGGCATTAAATACCGAATTCGGTATTAAATCCCATTCGTGGGTGATATTTACATTGATTAAAATCACGTGTGCTTGTGATATATATATATATATATATATATATATATATATATATATATATATATATATATATATATATATATATATATATATATATAGTCAAAACGCAATTCGAAGTTATTACTAAAATGAAATTGCATACCTACTGTTAATCTTTAACGGTCGAGGAAAAATATCTAAAATGAAAAATGTTAGACCATCTGGCGAATTTCAGAATTCGCTGGCGGAAAGTGTCGTTTTAAAACCGCGAGAAACCTGGCAAAATAATTTTTTTGGATGGCTTGGGAATATCTGATGATGAAATAGTTCCACATCAGTGTGGGTGAAGATGACCACGCAGATTTAATAATTAGGACATGGTTAAACATATTTTGATGGGAAATAACCATTTGCTTTACCTATCTCAGTCCCTTAGACGTGACAGATACTGCATACTGACAAGTTACATAATTTTTTTACAGCAAGAAATAAGGAATATTCTCTCTCTCTCTCTCTCTCTCTCTCTCTCTCTCTCTCTCTCTCTCTCTCTCTCTCTCTCTCTCTCTCTCTCTCTCTCTCTCCTTGTGTACACATATAGTATAACGGAGAATTAATTTAAAATCTCAAGACAGAAACGACTGGCGAAATATAATCGATGCCATTGTGTTAATAGGCGTAAGAGATGATGCTGATGAGTTTCTCAAAAGTTTTCATTGAAAATAAAATTTTAAAAAGTTATGATTTAAAGATTTTTTAAGTAATAGCCAATTATTCAAAGAAAATATATTGTTTGACCCACAATTTTCCCATCCCCTAAATTACAAAGTTTAAGCTCCCTAAGAGCTAAACCAATTATTCCTTTTAGACTATATGCTACCCGTTAGCCTAACTCCACCTCCTATTCTCAACCCCATTGGTTAAGAGGGGGATGTAGTTAGATTAAAGGGTAACCAATGAGGTTAAGAGTGGATATGGAGTTATGTTAAGGGGTAGGCAATGAGATTGAGAGGATGTGGAGTTAGGTTAAGGGGTAGTCAATGAGGTGAAGAGGATGTGGAGTTAGGTATATCGGTAGTCATTGAGGTTAAGAGATGATCTGGAGTTAGGTAAAGGGGTAGCCAATGAGGACAAGAGAGGGGTTGGAGTTAGGTTACGGGGTAGTCAATAAGGTTAAGAGTGGATGTGGAATTAGGTTAATAGATAGTCAATGAGGTTAAGAGACGATGTGGTGGCAGGTTAAGGGGTAGCCAATAGGTTTAAAAAGGGGGATGGAGATAGGTTAAGAGGTAGCCAATGAGGTTAAGAGAGAGATTGAAGTTAGATTAAAGGGTAGTCAATGAGGTTAAGAGTGGATGTGGGATTAGGTTAGGGAGTAGCCAATGAGGTTAAGAGAGGTTGGATTTCAGTTAATGGGTAGTCAATGAGGTTAAGAGAGGATGTGGTGATAGGTTAAGGGGTAGCCAATAAGTTTAAAAAGGGGGATGGAGATAGGTTAAGAGGTAGCCAATGAGGTTAAGAGAGGGATTGGAGTTAGATTAAGGGGTAGTCAATGAGGTTAAGAGTGGATGTGGGGTTAGGGTAAGGAGTAGTCAATGAGGTTAAGAGAAGATGTGGAGATAGGTTAAGGGGTAGTCAATGAAGTTTAGAGAGGATGTGCTGTTAGGTAAAGGTGTAGTCAATGAGGTTAAGAGAATGTGGATTTAGGTTAAGGGGTAACCTATTGGAATAGATCGATTCGTATGGACTGGAATCATGCTATTTACCCTACTTATGTTACTCAGGATGCTTTGGAATTTGGCTACCCGCCACTTCTTCATATCCGACATGGTATAACCTTTAATATTTGATTACTAAAAAAGAGTAGATAGTTACAAGCCTTATTGCAATCATACAATGCTGTCACTCCAAAATAACTCACTCTTCCAGGAGCAAAAACTTGCTAAAAACCACTGGATAATGTTTTCTTTCTATTTTAAAACCACAATGAGAGCATCTCTTCCCCTCACTTCGGTCCTCCTCACCCGGAAGCTGAGTCGCGTCTTTTGTCTTGTTTATAGAATTATCGTCTCCCATCCTTCAGGAATAATGAAAGAATTCAGGGGCATTTCTCTCGGGTTCACGTAAATACAGTGGTCATCTGGACGCATTACGGGTTACATTTCTCAGTTTCATTTCCCAGAAATGAGAAAAACATACCCTCATTTCCTCTGAACTGAAATGTAATTACACTTCCTCTAAACAAAGGGGTTTCTGTATTTCAACTCTAACATTCGTATTCTTTTTCTTTTCGAAATTCTTATACTATAGTAAATACTACCACGCGTTTTCATATATATATATATATATATATATATATATATATATATATATATATATATATATATATATATATATATATATATATATATATATATATAATGTCCGTGTGTATTTAGATCATATATACATTATACATAGACAGACAGATAGATAGATGGGTAGATAGACAAACAGATAGATAGGCCTATTTTCCCCCCAAAAAAAATTTTACTTTACAAAGTTAAATTCTAATCCTCATTACCTCAGGAGAATCTCTTGATAGTCAAGAGTTTACAAAACTAATTCCCTCGTAGGCCCTAAAATTTACAACTTCATCTATATTTCACGCCTATAAATCAACTTCAAAACTAGGCCTATAAGTTTAGTTCTTTATAGGCCGTCCATATGCAAAACTGGAATTAAGTAATCATTTCCTAGGAAACGAACCGGAATCTGGTGGTAAGTATTCAACATAATATACAGCCATCACATTTTTTGAGGTATACTGAGTTCCATATCGTTAGCACTTATTTTGATTATTCATTCTCAAGTATTCAATTGCACAACGAATACAGTAGCTCTGAATCCTCTACATGGTGATAATACACTGTTAGTATGAATACAAATGATATATTGCTAGTAGCGCAGCCCGTAGTATATAACTCATCTTACGAAAAAAATATTTCAGAAATCGTTACAATAAATAATATATTGGCCTACTGTATATATATATATATATATATATATATATATATATATATATATATATATATATATATATATATATATATATATTTATATATATATACATATATATACACACACACACACATATATATATATATATATATATATATATATAATCCGTTACTAGTTCACTGCAGAACAAACGCTTCATACAAGTCCTTCCACTACCGTCTGTATATGGTCTTTCCATGCCAGTCAACACCCACAAATTTCTTAGTTCGTCAATCCATCGTCTTCTCTTCCTTCCCCTGCTTCTTTTGCAATCTCTAGGGACCCATTCTGATATTGTTGATGTCCATCTATTATTTGTCATTTTCATCTAAGTCCTACCCTTGTCCATTTCTTTTTCTTACATGTTGTTAGAATATCCGCAACTTTAATTTGCTCTCGTATCAATGTTTCTCTTTTTCTGTCTCTTAGTGATAATCTCATCAATATTCTCTCACTGGTTCTTTGAGCAACAACTAGCTTATGTTCTAAGCCTTTATTAAGGTTAAAAGTTTCTGATGCATGACATAATACTGCTAAGACCACCTGATTAAATATTTCTTTTTAAAGAAAGTGGCATTTGCCTTTTCATAATCTTATTTTGATTATCAAAAGCTTTCCATCCCATGCTTATCCTTCTTTTAATTTCGGTCTCATGTCCTGGAGAACACCTACTGTCTGTGCTGACTCCTACGTACGTAAATTCATTAACAATCCCGAGAGCCTCTTCCATAATCCTTATTTGTTGCCTTTGTATTTTCATTGAAAATTATCTAAGTTTGACTCATCTCAATTTTCAGTTATACATTTCTCCTTACTCTATTCAAATCTCCTATCATTTCTTGCACTTCCTGCCATGATTCAATAAAAAGAATTATGTCATCTGCAAATCTCAAGTTGTTAAGGTATTCCCCATTAATATTAATGCTTATATTTTCCCAGTGTAAATGTTTAAAAACTTCATTTTAAATGTGAGATCCCTGTCTAAATCCTTTCTTAGTCGGAATTTTCTTACTATCTTTATGTATTTCTTAAGATTGCCGTACTTCCAGTATAGATATTTTCAAGGCTATAAAATGAGTCATTTATTTCTTGTCTTGGTTTATGAAAGTCTAGCTGCCTTTCTATTTGGCCTAATATGATCCTTGTAAATATTTGATTGATTACTGAGCGTAAACTTTTTCAGGTCTTGTTTCCCCTTTTTGACAATTAGTATAATGATAAAGTTTTTCCAAGCTCTAAATATAGAGAATTCTTCCATACATTCTGCGAAAAGTTCAGACAGTTTTACTACTATAAAATACCCTACATATCTTATTAAATCAATTGTTAGGCATCTGTGCCTCTTTTCATGACTTTTAATACGCTCTTTACTTTTCCTATTATTACTTTTGGTACCAGATCAAGTGTTTCCTCATTTCTATTGGCAAAGTTTTTACTTATATCACTATTGTAAAGCACTGTATAGAAATCTTCTGCTATTTCTATCACTCCATCTATCTTATTGATAATATTTCCAATTTAATCCATTAAAAGAAATATCTATTGCCACCCTGTCCCAAGTCTTCTTTTTTATTAAGTTGATACTTCTTTTTAGTGTTTCCTCAATTTTTGTGTGATTGTGTTAATGAATGTCTTGGGTTTTAGTTTGTTTATTATGTGTGTGTCTCTCCCTCTATATATATATATATATATATATATATATATATATATATACATATATATATATATATATATATATATATATATATATATATATATATATATATATATAAATTATTAACCAATCAGCAAAATAATGGTCTTCTTAAAAAGGTGAACTTGAAACGAAGATTGGAGGCGCCAGTACTATAAGGATAAGATCCCTTATACAATTACTGTTCCTGTACAAGCTATCCTGTGGTTAGGGTAACAGCCTCCTTGCTTCACGTTTTTGGAGATGGAAGAGACCACATTCCTGACGTAATGGCACAAGACAGGAAGTACTCTTTGTGGTCATTTGGATTCTTTTAAGAAATAGTACTATGAAAAGGTTTGTCTTCTGGATATTAAGCTCTCTCTCTCTCTCTCTCTCTCTCTCTCTCTCTCTCTCTCTCTCTCTCTCTCTCTCTCTCTCTCTCTCAACCGACCAACAGCGGCCAAGGATGTTGAATAAGTACCAACAAAAAAATTCATACACACACGACCAAAAATTTATATATATATATATATATATATATATATATATATATATATATATATATAAATGTATATATATATATATATATATATATATATATATATACATATATATATCATATATATGTATATATACATACATACATATATATATACAGTATATATATATATATATATATATATATATATATATATATATATATATGGTGATGGGAGGCTTTTGTCTAATAGCTTACAGCAAACCAGCCTAGTATGGATGGACCTGACTAGTGCAGCTTTTCTAACAATAGCAATACACAAAGCCTTTCAACACGTTCAGGTGTCCCCACTCAGAAAAGTATTTATTTTATATATATATATATATATATATATATATATATATATAATATATATAATATATATATATATATATATATATATATATATATATATATACACATACAAAGATAAAGAGCAATTGAAACATTCAGCATTTCAGCATGAATACGTTGTAAAATTCTATTTCTTTGTACATTCTACTTTTACTTCAAATACCAACTTTACTGGTACACGTTACTTGTAATTTTCATATAACTCAAGTCATAAAACAAAAGGAGAGAGAGCTTTTGAATTATAGTTTATAACATGTTTATAACAATAAGAGTAATTCAGAAAGTGATATTAATAACATAAACACGAATAAGTAACTATATATCTTAATAATATTCTTAAAACA